>NC_056736.1:357940561-358135561 GCF_019279795.1 Protopterus annectens
CTGAATGCAATCCCTACCCTTTTAAAGCAGACATATTATAGCTTAGACAACTTTTTGAAATAATACCATGTGATCTTTAACAGGAAGCAGAAATGCACATTTTTCTAGAGAATCAAAACTCACATTTTGCACTGTTTTATAATGTGCTATTGCTTTCCTTTCTGCAAATATAGCTAAAAATAGATACAAAGGCAAGAATTTCTTTTGTCCCACTTTTGTACTCCAAATCATCAAGTGTCCCGCTGGAGGTTCAATTGGCACCTTTGGTTCCCCAGGGGCAAGAGAACCACCACTCTTTAATTCCTCTTAGTGAAAGAATCAAACCACAGAAGTAGTTCTGTCATTCATGCAAGGGTCAGTGTTTTATGCTTAGCCCCTGTGTCAACCCACATCTGCCCATAGATGCACAAGGGGGAATGCAGTGGACCTTGGTAAGCAGTGTCACCCACTTTCATGAGTGATGCAGCCCTAACCCCCCCCCCCCCAATCTGTTTGCAGCAAGATCCTCCAGATATCTCCATCAGGGAATCAAGTATTAAGCATGTACTCTGGGTGTGTGTACCCAATACCTCCACTTTAAGAGCTTCAAACAAGCAATGATTTATCCCTCTTCTCCTTCACCTTACCAGCTCACCTGGTAATGAAAATCCTAATTGAGGTCAAAATGTCACCATCATTTTCAGGGCTTCATCACTCTGTGGATAGTGGTAATGCAGTCCAGTCCATGTGGCATTCTTTGACCTTGCCAAAGCATTTTACTGTGCTACATGCCAATATTAACAACAGGCTAAATGTTCTCTAAATATTTCTCTATGTATTTAGATAGACAGCATACTGGCTGAGAGAAAGAGAGAGAGAGACCACACTGTTAGGGTGGCAGACATGTCCTCAGAGAGCATAAAATTAACCAGTGAGCTGGGACATTTACTATTTGGCATTATACTTCTCTGATCTTCAAATCAAAAATCAAGAACTCTAGTTAGCCAAGTTTGTTGATGATTATAAACTGGGTGTAATACTTGAATCCCCTTCTAACATTCAGAAGCTATAAACTAAACTAATACATGTTAATAGCAGATGCACTAAAAATGGGCTAAAACATGGCTAGATAACTTACTTTCCATTGACCTTTGTGTTACAGCAGTGATCAGGAAATCCTTCTATCTGGCACAACTGATAACGAAGGGCTTTTCCTGTAGATATAAACAAGTCCTGACCCCTCTATATTCTGCACTGATCAGACCCATCATAGAATAGTATGCCCCTTTTGGGATGTATCTTACTAAACATATCAAGCAATTAGAAAGACCACAAAGGTTCCTGACAAAAAAAATATTATGGGACTAAAGGACCTGATCTATGAAGAGAGGATGGAGGCCCTTGTCCATATATTTAGCGTCCTACAGAAACCATAGGGGTGATCTGTGCTTTGGTTTCTGAGACTTTAGTGATATGGCAGTCCAAGACCTCTTCTTTGTCCACAAATCAAACTGTCCTGCATTCAGAAATTAGAACCGGCTTCAGGAAATAATCAAATCACAGTGGAGAGACAGATTTGTTTCTCAGTGAGTATCCCTTCTCTAGAATAAATGTTCTCTCCTGATCAAGCAAAGTAACACACTGTCTTCCTTTAACAAGGTATTAAGACAATTGGATGGGTATTCATAAATTCACCCCAGGTATTATTGGCCTATCATAGATTCATAGGTTCATAGGTAGGTACTAGGCTATTGGCCCTAGGGCCTATATAAGCCTAGCCAAAAAAGTACACTGGCTTTTGCCACACAAGAAAATTATTTTCCTGTGCCCCTGTCAAGCAGAGCCACAAAGGTGATCCCCGGGGTGAATTTCCTATTTCCCATCCAATCATCAGTCATCTATCTCTATAAATTATATCACTCCATGAAAAAGGAGGTAAGGTCTAAGGCTGATTACTGGTAAGACATACATGGCCACATGGCCCACATGCCTTGTACATTCTATGATTCTATGTTAGTCTAAGCATTTTTGTATTATAGTCAAATAAATTCTATTGGCTAGGCTTAAAAAGGCCCTTGTGGTCATTAGCCTAGTAAACACCTATGAACCTATTAACTGTTTTTTTCTAAGGTAATCTGTGATTTTATGTTCTAAAGAGCCAGAAATATATTTCCTGATTCAGTTTTATCATGATAAAATATAAATCTATGAATAAGTGCTTAAGTGCAGTAAAAATCAGTCATTTAATAAACCAGTAAGTCAATCAAACTTAAAGTATATGCCTAAACTTAGGCACAGTACCATACAATGAATAAGAAAATGAATATCATTAAACAACTAAAAATTATACAATACTGGCTCATTGCTATTCAAAACATGCACTCTGATTGTACAATCCAACCAGTGTGCTCATTATAAATCATGCATATACCAACAGAAAAAAGTACGACCACTAAAGTACTACTGAGTGGCCAGACTTTTCTGTTGGAGTATGCTACACAGGGCAGAGCAAAAAAAAAAAAAAAAAAATCAGGTACATTCTGCAAACGTAAAGAAATTGAGATGTATCTGGTTTTCCTTATGTTTATGCATGATCCCAACTGAAATCTCGGCAGATTCTCATACCTCTCAATTGTCTGGATCTTCACAGATTGATTCTTGCCTCATAGTTTTGGTCTTTTCCCCATTAAAACATTTTTTTCTGGCAAGCCACTGGGGATGGAAGTCATTAAATAATGGCAGACAATTGCAGTTTAGGCTTCATGTCCTTTAGTAAATGCACACTAACACAAAACCTCTCATTCCCACAACTTTCTAAGTTTATACGATCAATACAATCTGTCCCTATTTTTTACCATTGTCTCCCCACTGTTGTGTTGGGCTTTGTCCAGGTTTCTTGCTTAAAGAGTAGCAGTAAAAAAAAAAAAAAAAAAAAAAAAAAACGTAAGAACCACACATATATGCAGTACACCAGAAAAGGCAGAAGAACATAGAAGATACTACAGTGCTGTTACGTTACACAAAGACATAATTAAAGAAAGGTAAGCAATTTGGTTCTTAAATAATGGCATTCTGTAACAGCAATAGCCCATTCCTAAGGTAATGTTGGATTTACTCATGGTTGGCTTTGTTTTCTAACTCGGGCTTCTCCCCTGTAATCAAACCACACCAAACGTAGGTAAATCCAGCATTATCCACACCCAGTTGTAGGTTATAGCTTAAATGTAGCTGGATAATAAATTACATTGAGTAACAAAGATAGAGGATAAGTCATGTGGACCATCAAAAGATGTCATAGGATACCATTTCCACTGGACTATATAGATAGAGGTTTGACTATGAGTCAGGTTACATATATTCTGTTAAGTATATCTGCAAGAGCTGGTGTGGGGGTGAGAGGAGTAATGAAGTTTTGTGAACTTGCTTCTCTTGGGGAAATGGATGAACTGATCTGATAGCAAATGTGGGTCATTCCTTGCAGCCTTGGTGAAAACCATAACTTATAACAGAGGTCAGACAAGGTGTGACAACAAACATGGGTAAGTGTCACCAATTTAAGGAGGGACACTGATGCTTCTTGTTAGAACATAGGGGATAGGACCTTCACTTAATATGTTAAAGTATATCCAGTATGTGATTATAGTGGTGCTCTGGCCCACTTGCATCCTGCAGTTCTTGCTTTGCCAGAAGTGGGTCTGATGAATCGTTCTGAGAAAGTTACATTCAGGAACCAAGACCAAAGTAGTATAAGCCTGGATAGCGCTGATGTGGGATAGTGTATCATCACAGTGATCATTACACCTTAATAGTAAGGATTTAACATAAAAAGTCATATGAAACAACTAAGGTTTTAATAAAGAGGTAAGTTTTTAGGACTCTATGAAAACAGTCCACAGTGGGGAACTTGTGTCACCTCCAAAGTGTTCAGTCCTACAGGTATCAGGTGATTCATGCCCAGAAATGTAACTTATGAACATAGGGATCATTGCTAGCCTGTAGGCATCTGAAATGAGGATGCAGGTTTGTTAACAGGGAACAAGAAGAACAATAAGGACCCAATCAGTGACAAGCATGAGCAAAATGTCACAGGAAGGCGGGATCAGTCTCTAATATATGGTCCTAGGAGTCACCCTTTGTAGATAAGCACATTGTGCTCACACTAGTTTGTAACTCACATAAGGAGGTTAGTTGATTGGAATTATAAGATTACCAGTGCCAACCACCAAATGAAAATATACAAGTAGATTTAATGTTTTTATTATTGGAAAGATACATGACATCAGAATCATTTGGGTTAATACCTAGAATAATGATGAACTAAAAACAAAAAAAACTCCAACAAATGACAACAAAAATGAAGCAGGCAGCCAGGCTCCACACAAATATTTAATAAGTTAAGCGCTTTCATCTGAAAATACAAAGGACTTCATCAGACATCAGACTCAATTGGGTTAATACCTAGAATAATGATGTTACTTAAAAAAGTACAGGTATCATAGCCGTTTGATGCTTAGTATTACATTAATGGATATCTTTGAAGTCCTTCCATTTCGTATAATTGCCTTATACTCAGTGATGTCTTTAAGATGACTCACTGCTGATGATAAAAGAATTGAATTTTTAGCAATATAGTCATTTGCACAGCTATATTCTTTTCTACATGTTTAGAGCAAGAAAGCTTGATCTTGGTTTGATCCTTGTTTATGTCAAGTCACTATAAGAATTATTAAAAGCTTTTCAAACTTTTCCAAAATTAATATGAATACTAAGAATACCCACATTTTGAAATTGTCCTGATTGTACTAATATTGCCTCCATTTTTGGGGGAGGGGACTGAAGGATTTGTTAACATTCTCACCATGCTAAGATATATTCCAACATGCTGAAGAAGCTGGTCATGATTAATTAAAATATCAAAAAAAATGTTGCTGCTCCCTGTGTTTTTGTGTAAAATACTAAGATGTATACAGAAATGTGAAATGAAGGGAAAAGAGGAACCAATGTCTTGTTCTTCTAGTGAAGTGGAAGGACTTTCATAATTTGCCTGATTGTTTTTAACTCGTACTTTTATACAGATGTTAAATAATGCCTCATTTTGGAAGCTGTGAAAATTAAATATTTAAGAAAGGTTCACCTGACATCATCAAATGCTTGGTCATCAGCCAAAGTGCAAGTAAATGAAGACAGTCTGCAAGTACTATAGTCTGAGGAAGTTTATGTTTACTTTTTTATTATTTGCATTTATTTTACAAGCAGGAGATCTTGGCAACAAGACTTTTTTTTCAGTTTTACCCAGTGACAGGTGGTACAATATAAGTTAATTCAAAACAAAGAACAAATCTCAATACAAATACAGTAATCAAAATGAAATATCTCTTATACCATCTTGAAGAAGTATATATATATATATATATATATATATATATATATATATATATATATATATATATATATATATATATATATATATATGGGTCTACTTCGTTAGAATGAAAGACCACAACACCGATTCCCACATCACCGAGACCAGAAGGATGAAACCCCAGAACACCGAAAAGCACAAAATTAAAAATCCTGATATTATGGGATGTTGATTTAGTGCTTATGGTGTTCCACTTTAGGTAAGTATGTATGTGTAAGTGTATTTGTGAGGGGTATTGCTGTGTGTAAGTGTGTGTTGTGACTGTGGTGTGTGTGTGTGTGAGGGACTGTAATGTGTGGGTGTGAGTTTGCCTTGTGTGTCTGTTTGTGCGATCTCGGAGTTAGAATATTAAAGTAGGGGTGGGGGGGCAAGGGTGCTTGCCCCCCTGCCTATCTCTAGTGTAGGGTTGTGTGTTTGGTAGTTTGGGGAAGTTGTATGTGTGTTTGTGTGTGTTTTGCAGTTACGCAGTTTTCGGTGTTCCGGGGTTTTGTGATACTGGTCTTGGTGTTGTGGGTTTCGGTGTTGTGGTCTTTCGTTCTTACAAAGTAGACCCATAGATATATATATATATATATATATATATATATATATATAGTAGAAACCACCAAGCCCCAAATTATGTAGAATCCACAAAGTGACGAGCCGTGGTAGTGCACGTTCCAAAAATAAATGTGTGTACCAATCCAGGCAAAGATGAAGTGCTTACAAAGTCCTGCCAAAGCACTTTCGTACATCAAAGGCTACAAGCTCATTACCAACCACTTGTCGGAATAAAGATAGATATAGTAGCTGCAACAGTCTGTTTAGACCAACCTCAGTGTACCTTGTGTTTAGGCTGTAGTCCACTATCAAACCATGAATACTTCTAGGCGAGCTGCTTCCTTATACACATCCAATCTCCATAAGAAACAAACACCATTCGGTTCCTTAAACTCTGTTATACCATATAAACTGTTGACAGACTGCTTCCTTGTACAAATCCAGCATCAGTAAAAGAAAAAACCATTCGGTTCAACCTTCTTTATTTCTTCTTCTTTTATTTATTTACAGGTTTGTCTGATGAAGCGGCTCTGTATTGCCGTAAAAGCGCTCACACATGAATAAAGAAGGTTGAACCGAATGGTTTTTTCTTTTACTGATGCTGGATTTGTACAAGGAAGCAGTCTGTCAACAGTTTATATGGTATAACAGAGTTTAAGGAACCGAATGGTGTTTGTTTCTTATGGAGATTGGATGTGTATAAGGAAGCAGCTCGCCTAGAAGTATTCATGGTTTGATAGTGGACTACAGCCTAAACACAAGGTACACTGAGGTTGGTCTAAACAGACTGTTGCAGCTACTATATCTATCTTTATTCCGACAAGTGGTTGGTAATGAGCTTGTAGCCTTTGATGTACGAAAGTGCTTTGGCAGGACTTTGTAAGCACTTCATCTTTGCCTGGATTGGTACACACATTTATTTTGGAACGCACTACCACGGCTCGTCACTTTGTGGATTCTACATATATATATATATATATATATATATATATATATATATATATATATGTATATATTATATATATAAATATTTGTGTATGTGTGTGTCTATACATACATACATATATATATATATATATATATATATATATATATATATATATATATATATATATATATATCTCACCCCATCACCAAAAAAGTCTTGTGGTTGTTTTACCTGCTGCTTGTGAAAGCTAGTTGATATTAGTTCATTAAAATAATTTTAGCAAGAAAAAAAATTGTTTGAGAGTTGTGACATCTGGCTATATCCCACCGGACTGCCACCAATTAAATGTGATGTCCCCCACTATCCTGGGTCAGTAACTAAGGAGCCTCAATCCTTACTACTGACACCAATGTGAGACTGTCAGATAAACAGGAGTAATATTTCACAATTTTCCCCTAAGAGTACAACAGGAACATACTCTATAATCTGGGACTGGACTGTATACTTCTGTCCACCTCTATTGTAACTCCTTATTACACACTTTATAGCAATATGCCCCAGTTTAAGACCTCTGATACACTCACACTCAAAGTAAATTTAAATCTCACACATCCAAACACTTCTGGGAAAGCCTGACACAGATTTACAGCTGTGGCCCTTCCCCAAAATAATACAGTAATGCTACCAACAATCAGAATGTCTACATGCCCTTCAAAGGGATGTCCAGTTATAAAAACTAAATATCAAAATAAATGATAGATATGGTCAGAAGTAGCCAGGTCTTTGAGGTGACCTGGGGAGTATCAAACAGGTATAAGCACTCTCTAATCTGTAAAGAACACACTGATTTCCAGCCAAAATATAAAGTAATGAAAATCATGTAATAATAAGTAAAATGATTACAAGAATATAAATCAATAACTTTCAAAAAACACCAGAATTCAGTCACCAAAAATATCAAATTAAACTGTAGGATGGCAGTCCATCATTCTAGAAAAATTCTATCTGAGTAACTAAACATTCCTAATCCAGCAAGAGAATACTGTCCCTGATCTAATCTAACTCATAACAGCAAGGCAAAGGCAGGCTTACAGGTTTTGGTGAGTTCTCTTTTCTTTCGGGTATCACAGCACAGCACTGTAACTGACCACAACTCTTCACAAACTGATGTTCTTAAACAACTGCTCAGTACGTGACTTATTGTTCAGCTTAACAATCTCAACTGTCTTATTTTAAAGTTTAACAGTCAGCTGTTTGAAAAAGTTTTTTTTTTCCTGTAAGTCAACTGTTCAAATAATCACCTAGCAAACTAGAACATTCTAATGACATCACCTACTGTTCAGTTGATTCTCCACAGTACTTTAGAATCTCTCTCTCAAACATGTGCAGTAAGAAATGTATCAAAACACTAACAGATCCTTTAAACATTTTATTTAAACAGGGAGATTCTCAACATTTTAAAACTTATTTACAGTTTCACAATTAGACATTCTGGCATGCAATACAAGTTAATCTGAGAATATGCACAAATCTCTTGCCAGACATGCTAACACAGATGACAGTGTTTCATTTTCTTAACAAGAGTAATACTAACAACAAATTTGCAGTCTGTATTTAGAAATTAAACTATGTGTGAATTATTCAGAAACCTGATAATGTTATGTCACTGAGATAAATAACATATTTATTTATTTACTGACATTTGGTAACCGAGAAAGTCCACTGGGTCTAGGCTTGCCACCCCTCCGTTTTTTTTCCGGGCTATCAGGAAATCAAACTGATTCTCCGGTAGTCCGGAAAACACTGTACAAACTCCGGTATTCTGTTTCAAAAAGGAAACAGACTATTGGAGTTTGTAAATCGGCTGATTTACTATGCTTTTTTTACAGAAAAGCATAGCAAATCAGCCAAAAGCAGGCGGCGGGAACGGAAAAAAGAGGGCGGTCCCGTTGAGTGATGCTGTTGTGACATCACAAAATAGGCGGTATGTTGGCGGGAGAGGGGGTGGGGTGGGTGGGGTTACTGGTGATGCGAGGGGCGTGGCTTGGCTCCGGTTTTAGCCGTGAACGAAGGTGGCAACCCTAACTGGGTCAGAAACCCATTTTCAGTGGAGGCCCGGGGAGAAAAGCTCCAAGAAAGGTTACAAAAAATTACATAATGTAAACAGTTATATACAGAGCATAAGGAACATTTGCAATTACAATTTCACATCAGTCAACAATTCAGGTAAACATCATACATATCATTAAGTATTTACAGAGGTTTAAGGTATTTACTGTTTGGAAACTATAATCATATACAGGCATGTAGCCTGATGGTGATTAGGTATGCATAAGTGTCAACATAGTGTGGATCTGCAGGGAACACTGCACCATAATGAAGCTTATGCATTTGTGAAAATAGAAACCACCACACAATTGCTGTTTTGGAGAAAATAGTAATCACCAGTCAGTTGGGTAAACAATGCTTCAATGGGGCACATAATTTAAGACCACTGACATGCAGATGGCATGCTTGCCACAAAGTACCACATGTATGCAACACAGGTACAGCTGAGAGCCCACACAAGGAATAGACAGCAAAATGCCAACCATATGTATGTTATAAATGGGATAAAAATGTCATGATAAGATACTCAGAAAGGGGGAAGAGCAGTTAGATGAATACATAGATTTCTGATTTTTCGTTACTGAAGATAGCTTGTCTATGATGAATAAAGGCTTGCTGCTTTGGAACACTGCCTGGGTTTCATGATTTTTGGAAATTATTGTGATTGAGCTTATCAATGAAGTTTTAAGGCCACTAGTTTTTCCTGTTTTTTATTTTTGAATATGCAGAATATCAACAGAATGAGAAAACTGGCATTGGGTGGGGAAGGACAGTAATTAATTTCATGAGATAGATGTCCTTTTTAAGGAAGAATCGTAAAAGGGGGGGGGAGGGAGATGATGTTAGTAGAAGGAAGGGACAGAGATAGTAGCAGGGAAAGATGCACAAACATATAACATAGGCAAAGACTGACAGGGAGGTGACATTGCAGGGGGGCATAAAGAAGGTATACAGACAGACAGAGGGTGGAAAATTTGTGATGGAAAAGACAGGACAACAAACAGGAGAGAAATATTGATACACACAAGGAAGGGGAACAGCATGACAGGGAATAGAATGGGGAGTGGACTACCTGTCAAGCCATTCCATTTGTGAACCTGCCCAAAAGTCAGTCTCTTTTATGACTGACATCATGGGTGGGCTCTGCCACTAGTGTTGGAATGGTCTGGACTAGATGACTATGCAACTCAATTTGCAAGATGAAGTGTCTAATACAAATCTGGATCTTCAGCAACCAATCTGTCTCATTCCTGACCAACTATTGCACTCCCAATGATGACCCAAAAAAGCCCTCTTTGCCATTTCCCTATAAGAAGCCTATGCTTCCCCACCAGAGAGGAAGTACTAGAGGCTGTCATGCTACATAATGCATAACAACAGGGTAAATTACTTGTTAGAATGGAATATAATTCAAGCTCCATTCTAGGCATATAATATATGCAAGAGGGCAAATCATACTATCATCTCATGCATGGGTGGGCTATACAAGTAATCTTTTCAACTGTTTTGGGGAGCAGCTGCAGTAGCTGCCCAAAAATGCACACCAGCATTTAAAAGAGAGCTTTAAGCTGAAAACTAGGGGAGATACAGGGAGCTGTGATAGATACCGTTTAATACCAAGATCTCAGATATGTATAAATATGTTCGGCCCAAGGAGATAATAATTTCAAAAACACCAGTATACTTCTGAAGTTCCTTTCAAGGGATGGGAGTTTAGCTCACAGAAATAAAGTGCATGTTAATGGGACAGACTGGGGATTTGATCAGTTACTTGTGTCAAACACTTGTATAAGGTAGTTACATACTGAGTATAGCTTTAAGAGGGAGTTCTGATGATGTTATTAATGACATACTTTATTCATCAAAGTGATGGTCATGGCCACACTGATTCATATCTGCCATATCATCCCCATATTTTGCAAAGTTATTACATGCTAACACTTGCATGTTCCTTTTGAGATATGACTTCTGTGGGGAGGTATGAAGAATAATGGCTGCCTACTATCATTAGGTATTTGGGTACTACCCCATGAATAGTGTGCTGTCATCCAAAGAAACAGTGTTTCATTAAAAGTTAAATGCACTTTTAATAAAGTAATGATTCCATTGGCTAAGAGCAATCCACGGTCTTGGCTGCACTTAAGAAGTCCTCAAGTATACAACTTAAAGCACATTTTGGTTCAGCAGTTAAAATGTATAAGATGGGAACTAAAGGAAGAGCTTTAGGGTTAAGTGCCTTTTTGAAATGATAGTGACACAGTAAATTGTCCAGTAATTACTTCAATTACTAAACACGTGCAAACTGAATGAGAATATGCATTTTGTGGTGACTAAATTATAAACCTACCTCATTTGGATGAGTGTTGGCAATTTTTTGTTTTCTACATTGGATTCTTTTTTGGCAGTTGCACTTTGCCATACATGCGGAAGCTTAGGTTTGGAAGTTGCTTGATTTGTGTTCCGCTGTTGGCCCCTGCCTGTGAGGTTCTGTACTTGCCAGCATTATTTTCTGAATATTGAAGAACACTGACAGCTATTTATTGGAAGTGAAACATAATGTTACTGTATTATTCTGACTTTGGTGTTCTGCTACCCTGTTGCTTGTGGATTATAAATTTTAAGAAGAGGTAATTACTGCGGACTACAACTGTTGGCCTGGGGCGTCGGGCCTCATAACACCCCTGTACGGCCATTAATTACACTTTAACACACACCCCTTGTCAGGTATTATTTCTTGCTTAGAGCATGCAAGCAGTACATAAACCACCAATCAGGTGCCTGTACAACCAGCGTTCCATATTGTCCAGTCCCTGTAATTGATCTGCCTGATCACAACTGTTCTTAGTAGGCATTTGCTCTTATCTGCTAATTTAAAATGCTTTTAAGAATCCTTTGAGAAATGCCTACATGCATTGTACAGGCAACTGTTTCCAGATGAAAATATATAGTTAGGCACAGAAAACTACATTTTTGATATTTAAGCAGAAGTAAGTTGCTAAGCATTGTGATTAACATTTATGAAAATAGTTATTTTTGACTGGATATATTTAGAAGCATATTTATTTGTGGAAATTTTTTTCATAGCTATTTCAACCTTTAATTGCTAACCTGATTTACTGCTTTGACTAGGATGCAACTACTAACATTTACTAAAGAATTTCAAAATGCGGCTGTATCAAACTGTAGTACAGTTATAACGTGGTTACCAGGAAAATGGTTTTCAAAAGAAATAAATTCCAGGCGCTGCACATTGTAACATATTATTCTGCCTAAAGGAAAGAAAGTACTAAAAAGTACCATCCTTATGAATTCACCAAGGCTTTGCAATGTAGAACAATGTCGGTGGGCTGAGCACACGTTCTGCTGTTGTCTCTTTATGTCCTGCCATGTCTTAAAACAGTTCTCTCGCTGACTTCATAGGCAATTGTGCCATCTAGTGGCACAGCTGTTTTAGTTTAACTTGTCCAAATTTCAAAGTGGCATGCTTGACTACGTTTGTACATACACTGCATTTATTTAATTTTTAACTACATCATTTTATTTATTTACACTTTGTTAAGTACATTCCCTCTTTGAAATGGAGGACTGCCTTTTGGTAATTAATTCAATTTCATTTCATACTGTTAAAGAAACGCAAAGGATACATAGAATAGACAGTAGATGGTTAATGATGCTGCGAAATTCTACATATTTTTTCATCATCCTTTGCCTTCAAACAGTTACAAGAGCAGCATTAGAAAGGAGATGTAGCAAACTAGAAAATCTATAAGACAAACTGTTAGTTCAAATACCTTCATATTATTAAAAAGAAAGTTAGAGTAGAACTGTATCATATCTTGGCACTGTATTATTTATAGCAATTAACCTTTATCAGCAATAAAGCCCTAAAGAATGTTGCTCAGTTGTATGTACTTTCACTATAATACCACTCCAATAATTCAGCAATTAAAAAAAGAGATGCACTTATCTGTCTTATACTGGACTTATTACAAACACAGACCACAAATGCTTTGGCATAATCACAAAACACCTCTGTTCTTCAAGAATCTTCTCTTTTTAGGAAGGTGTAGATGAACCCCACTAGGAAGTGAATTATCTGCCTTCTAGTATAAGGCCACCTGTAACATCCATTATTCCATACCGATTCATTATTTTTAGTGACAGAAGCATCCCATAGGTCTGTTAACATATTTATTTTGACTCAAATTTTAGCTGTAACCTTCTTTATCCTTCCTAAAACTGGTAAATTTTGGAGAAATGGTGATGAATTACACTTAACAAATAATAGCAATCATTAAAGTTATGGACATCTTTATTTCAGAAAATGTATATTAATTCATATTCTCTTATTCTATCAGTGTCTCAAGTTAATAGTACTAATATTTTAAAAGTGTCCCTGATTGTCCCTGATTCTTTCTGGATTTGTCCCTGATTCCGGTAAGATTTGTTCATGATTCATTGAGAGGTATAGCGGTAATAAAATCCATTTTAAGAAAGATAAGCATGTAGCAGTGATTAATTTTTTTAGCTGCTAGACTGGTTGGAGTATCTTCACAAGCACTGCAGACTGGCACATTTTTATTGTTTCATATATTATCAAATTTTCCTTGTTATACTCTTCTGCTGAGAGTACATACTTAGATTTGTCCTCCTTATTTACACCACCCAGAGTTGAATGCTTGTAACTAGTATCTTCTCCAGCAGAATGTGCCTTGAATTAGCAATTATGGTATTCGCAAAGCATGCCTCTTTTGGTTACATTTTGAAATCCTTGACTCAGAAGTCATTGATGTACTCAGCTGAGACCTAAAGTAAGTTATTTTAGTTGTTCATAAACTGGCCAAAGGCAATGACTGAAGAAGGCATAGAATTAATTTTATCAGCTCTCTTAACATGTTAGATTGTCATTGCCTGCATTATGGAAGCTGTGAGCAAGTTTTCTTAGAAACTGCAAATGGTGCTATGTATTTATTTCCAGATAATCTACCGATGGGAAACATACTTTTCAACTGTACAGAATTTTTCAGAAATGTCCCTGATTTTGCCTCATATTTTTGCCCTGTTCATTGTAAAATATTTGATTTTTCTGAGGATTACATTCAGCCAATAATGCACAGTGAATAGCATTGTCACCTCACAGCAAGAGGTTCACCACTTCAATTCTCAACTCGGGTACTTCTGTGTGGAGCCTGCATGCCCTCCCTGTGCTTGTATGGGTTTCCTTCAGGGTGTCCAGTTCATGCATTAGGTAGATTGCACAATCTAAATTGACCATAGATGTGAGTGTGTATGTGTGTGTGTGTGTGTGTGTGTGTGTGTGTGTGTGTGTGTGTGGTGTAGAAGAAGTACCACATCAAGGCTAGCCACCTCATGGTATAAACCTTGGCTCTAGATGATTGTCACTGTTGAAGTGACAGCTTGACCCCATGGCAAAAATGAGAAAAGGGATTGTGGATGGACTGATAGATGGATGGATGGATGGATGGATGGATGGATGGATGGATGGATGGATGGATGGATGGATGGATTAGAGAGCTGTGCATCTTATTCTTCAGAAAATGTATGGCAATAAAAATCCATTCTGCTAGCTCTTTAATTAGAATCATATTTAAAAATGTCCTTGTTTGGGGGCCTTTGTTCTCACCAATATTTTTTTTTGCTTTGTCCTGAATTCTTCTGCAAAGACTTTGAACAATATGGTGGGCAATACAGCCCATGTGATGGATTGTTCCAATTTCCACTGTGGATTCAAAGGATTCAGGTGTCACTTGAATGTATGTCCAGATTGTTGCCATTGGTAAAATAAAGAAAAGCTTCAATCATTAACAGCATTTCAAGGTATAAAAAGTTTTGGAATTGTGGATTTACCAGGCAGTGCCAGATATTCCTTACATGGCCCTGGTTAAATCTGATTCTGCAGTTCTCAAAGCTACTAAAACAAGAAGGAATAAAATGATCCTGAAGGCAGAACAGTGTCAGCTTAACCTTAGTACTTTGGATTTTGAATACCATTTATAAATAAACAGATTTAGATGTTCAGACCCACAAAATCGCCTCCAGTTTTCAGCCACAGAGTAAGAAAATGGGTGGCACTGCCAGATTTGATATACATTTATTCAGGCAGGTGCCAAAAGATATAGATTCAGATAGTATGGTAAACATTATCAAAAGCTTTCCTATTTGCATGATTTTATCAATATTTATAAACTGTTCATTCCTGTGAAACTCTGAATCCTCTACTCATGCAGACAGCACACCTGCCATTGATACCAGAAGACGAGGTATGGGAATACAAGAAGCAAGGGTTTCCTTCATAAAATTCCCTCCTTCAGATCAGCTGTTAAACTGATGTCCTATCAGCCAGATATGCTGGCAGCTCAGGTATTTTCTAATGACCCATTGCACTCATTAAGGTGAATATATTTCTGTTTTGCTTTACTGTTTTAAATAAAGAAACTGGTTTCTCATACCAGTAAGGGTGAAGAGGTAGTTGCTTGTGGAAAAACTATGTACAATGCCAACATTCTGGTAGAATTACAGGATATGACATTTTATTTTAGGTTGCCTTATGATCCCATGCTGTCTTTCAAAAATAATGTTGATATATTTTTTTTTAAATAAAATAGTTCAGTTTGGATTGATTACTGATTATTCCAAGAAAGAGTTTACTGTCAAAGACCCCAGACCACAAACATTTTACATTTTGCCAGAAATTTACAAGAGTATTAATTCACCATCATGTCACCGAATTGTGTCTGTAACTGGGCCACTATCTAAATATTTAGAGATTTGTTTAAAACCTTTGTTAACATATTATGTGAAGTTGTTCAATCTCGCTGTTCATTCTTTACTGATGGGTTCGAAGCCGATCCCTCGGCTCCGATACAGCCAATTGCAAATCTCGAGGTCTTCAAACAGCTCAAGGCCAAGTCCCTATCCCATGATGCACCTGGAATTACCTCAGATCTATTTTGCCGCTGCAGCAGATCGGAGGTTCTGATTTAGCTCTGGCCAGCTAAGCTGTTTTTCATTACTATCTTATTAAATTTTTTTGCTTGTTAGATTAGCTAGATAGGGCTGTTGTTAAAGCTCTTATAGCTTTTCAGAGTGTTTTCCCTTCCCATTTAGTGTTCTTAATAAATTTCTAGTTGGCCTCTTTTAGGCCTAGTTTTTTAGTAGTTTTCTCTACTTGGTGTGGTCTGTCTAGCCTTTTGCATTTTATAGATAAGGCTTAGTACAGTAAACCTTAGATAATTTAGATAAGGTTATTGTTTATTTTTTTCAGCTTGCAGGTGTTATTCATTGACCTTTTGTCACAATTTCTTAGATAGTTATAGTCATTTGCTGTGTGGTCTGTCTAGCCTTCTGCATTTATAGATAAGGCTTAGTTCTTTATTACTGTTGAAGTTTACAGTAAACCTTAGTTAATTTAGATAAGGTTGTTATTTCTTAGCAGCTATCTCCTTTCTTTGCATAGTCTGCTTGTGTGATATCACATTTATACTTGTTTTATTGTGTGTGTGTGATTTAGCCTGCTTTTATTTAAGGTTTGTGTGGAGATTTACTATTGTGTAATTTAGCCTGCAATTATTCCAGGCTTCTGTGAATATTTACTGTTGTAACTTTTTGTGGTATCATTAATTTTTCTGACATTACTATGGCTGACCAAGATAGCACCCTAAGTCTGGCTTCAAAAAGTGCCCAAAGTGTGGCCAAAAGGTGTCTGTTACAGACAGCCACGTTAATTGTGTTTACTGTCTAGGGGCTCTGCATTTGCGAGACATTCGTTCCATTTGTCATTCCTTCTCCTCAAGGGTCCTGCAGGAAAGGAAGAGGATACTCATCGATAGAGACTTGTTGAAGTCTTCATTTCAGGAAGCTTTGAGTGACCAGGATGGATCCAGCAGGTCCTCAAAGTCTTCCAAGACATTGAGCTCAAAGAAATAAAAAAAGTCTTCGACTTTGGCTCCATTGCCATCGGCGATGACAGTCTTTACCTTTCAGAGCCGGTCCCCAGTCTTGGAACCGGTGTCCGAAGTGCCAAAGAGTCCACTTCTCCAGTTAGTACCACCTTCACTATGCTCTTCTTGATCATCTATCAGCCTGTCAGATCAGGATGTGGATTGTGTGGTACAGAAGCTGTTATTGGCACTGGCATTAGGAAAAATGTTATCTGCTTCGACCCAAATGGGTTCGGAGCTGAAGACCCTTGCACTGACTCTAACTATTCCTCCTCTGAGCCATGCTGGTCCTTCAGAGCCAGAGGAGGCAGACCTGATGTTAGTGGAACAACAAAAATAAAAAACAGCCAGATCTGGTAAAGGATACGGCTCTCAGCTGAACAAAGTAGAAATCCAAAAAGAAGCTGAGCCAAACCACCACAGCTGCAAAAAACTTCAGTTTAATAGAGAACAAACTTAAAAGCAAGTAAGTGCTTTCACTGTCTCACTGACACCTTCATCAGACTGAATACATCAAGAAAGCACCTCCCTTAAAAACACATCCTTAATTGAACACAATTAAACAATCGAGCAGTTAAGAAAAACACTAAAAACATAATGTATAAAAATATATGGAAAACACATTAATAAATATACGTATTATTCTACTACAACATTAATGCATAAGTGTCCTAGCTTTCAGAAAAGGCTTGAGTGAAACAGTCTCATTTATGCCTGGTGGTGTATGGGCATTGAGCTTGAGAATCCATCTCTGCTCTGCTACCTCTGTCCTGTTTATAGGGCTGAGTTCTGTAAATTTGTTAACCTACCACATTCGTGCCTAAAATGCACTCGACTGTTCAAATGTTTATTAATGTATGTGACAAAGAAATTAGGAAGATACTTAATGAAAGTAAAACTCCATGTTATTTTAATATGAGCAGAGATGAAAATAACGCATTGGTTAAACGGAAATCCCTTAAATCTATTGAGATTAGGCCTGTGGACAAGGGAGGAGGTATTGCTGTCCTTGATAAAGATCTATATGTCACTCAAATGCATTTATTGTTGAATGATGAAGTCACTTATCAGAAGATAACACGCATACAAGCGAAAGCCAGTATTGACAGAATTTCTGTCATGGTTTTTGAGCTGTTTATTAATGGAACTATTTCTGAATGCTTGTTTTTTGGAAAAAAAAAACTCTGAAGTTTTTTGCAGCTGTGGTGGTTTGGCTCAGCTTCCTTTTGGATTTCTGAAGTTAGTGGAACCTTCGGAGCCAATGCCTGCTCTAGTGTCTTCGGCTCCATGTACTCTGATGTCCTCGGTGCCGATCGAGGACTCTAGGAGACGGCACTCTCTGGTCGGGTCTGGGGAGGACAGTCGGACCAACTTGTCAGTTCCCACTTTGCCTCTTGGGGCCTTAGCTCGGATGAGCTCGGCTCTTACCTCAGGCTCGGAGTCCACTGTCCTGGTGCTGGGGGTGTCGACGGTTTCTTCGGATCAGTCAGCTCCCTCACATTGGAGCAGGGGTGCTTTCGATGCCATGAGGAGAGTCATGTCTCCAAGGACATCCTTGACCTCAGGTCTGCCTTCCTCGTCTCCTAAAGTGCCTGTGTCTGCTTCTGTCTCGCACATCCTAACCAAGCATAGAGACCCAGAGCCTCAAGAAGCCCCATTGGGTGGCCCCTGCTCTTCTGAGACCTCACCAAAAGCTCCCACTGATGAGGTTCCTGGGAAGAGATTGTGTAAGATGAAACACCTAGACTCCCCACAGGAGTCTCTAACATCGGATACTGACTTAGATGAGTCAGAAGGGTCCCCACGGGCCCCCTCTGAGGATATCTCCTTTGCTGAGATACTTGAGATCCTTAGGCAGAGGGGTGACTGGCAGTCCAAAAGCCCTTTCGAGGATGAGTCAGTTCTTCTGAAGGCTTTCGGGTCTCAGCCCTCCACCTCTTGGGTGTCTCCACCCTTCGATGAGCTGATGCAGCTGGTCTCATGAAGGGCGTGAGAGTCTCCGGATACTATGGAGCCTGTCCCTATGAGGCCTAATAAATTCATTTCTGCCTCCCTTGACAAAACATTCTTAACTAAAGGTGTTCCGGTTGATGCCGTGGTGGTGGCAGCAGCCACCATAAAGGAAATGTCTGAGACTTCCTTGTCTATCCATCCTCCTAACAGAGACTCCACGATTATGGATAGATATGGGAAGCACATGTTTAGTTCAGTGACCTTTGATCTCCGCTCGCTAAACTATCTAATCCATTTTACTACATTGCAAAGAGATCTCCTTAAGGAGTTGGGCGATACTCTTCAGGGTACAGTAGCTGCAGGAGCTTCTGACAAAGTTGCTGCCCAGCTTCCTACCCTAAATTCTATTGTCAACTCATCCATGTGCCTCATCTCTTAAGCGGCTGATAGAACAAGTAGGGCAGCGGGTACAAGAGTTGCTCTTAGGAGACATTCCTGGATGCACTTGTGTTCCTTTGCGGAAGATGGCTGATCTCTTTTCAGGCCTAAAGTGAAGGAAACTGACCAGGTGTGAACAGGACGGAAAGATTCTGTCTGCCGTCGGGGTTCATTTTTCCACCTCTACCCAACCCTACCCTACAGATCAAAGGGGAGGAAAAATGTGGTTCCAAAAAGCCCAAGGAGCCTTTCAGGACACATGTGGTGAGCCCCTCTCCAGGGGCAGAGGAGGGGGCAATAATGGAAGATGCTTTTCTCGTGGCAGAAGTGGTCCGCAACACCAGGGTGACAGAGATCACTTCTCTGGGAAGCCCTACCAGTGCTCCTGAGAGGAGGCCCGACTGTCCTGCTCTGGAGGCAGTCGGGGGTCGCTTATCTTTGTAACCAGATGCCTGGCTCAAAATAACAAAAGACAGCTGGGTACAAAGTATCATTTCCAGAGGGTACTTCATTCCATTCACTACACCCCCCCCCCCCCAATCATAAGAAAAATCCCGGACGTTCCACCCAGTTCCAGGGAACAGGCAATAATAGAGGTCTAAACGTTGCTAAGAAAAAGAATCATCCAACCAGTCCCAGCAGACCAGACAGGATCCAGAACTTACTCAAGATTCTTTTTGGTTTCAAAGAAGACGGGGGACTGGAGACCCATATTGGACCTCAGCAGACTGATCCAATACATAAAGAAAGAGAAGTTTCAGATGGTCACTCTTCAGTCTATATTTCCCTTCTTAGGGAAAGACAATTGGATGTGCTCGATAGATCTCAAGGATGTGTACTTCCACATAAAAATGGGCAGACCATCCAGGGATCACCTGCACTTCCGGCAGAGAGCCAATCATTACTAGTTTTGAGCACTGCCCTTTGGTCTCACTACAGTCCCCAGAGTGTTCACCAAATGCATGGCAGTGGTCACAGCTCACCTGAGGTGTCTAGAATTCCAGGTATTTCCGTACCTAGATGATTGGCTCCTTACCACCACTACCAGGCATCAACTCATTCAGGCCAGGGAGTCCATTCTGTCACTCAGCAATCATATGGGCATTACAATCAACTCAGAAAAATCTGCCTTGTCACCATCGCAGCATATCATTTTTATCAGGGCAGAATTGGACACCACCACTACCACACTAAGGCTTCCAATAGAAAGAGTCTCTCTTCTTCGTCAACATGTCAGCATTCTGATATCAAAAGACAAAGCACCAGCATCAGAAGTTCTGAAATTATTAGGCATGATGGCAGCAGCAATTCTAGCCATACCATTAGCTTGTATGCACATGCAGATACTACAATGGCTGTTGTTCATTCAATGATCTTACCAAGAGATTCCCATGACTCACACTATAATGATCACAAATTTTTGCAAAAAGGACCTTGAGTGGTGGTTGACCTCACTCCATGTCACGATAGGACGCCCATTTGTGCTACCCCCTCCAATGGCTACAGTGACTACGGATGCTTCCCTGATAGGGTGGGGGGAACATTTTCAGGGAAAGACTGCCCAAGGCACATGGACTGTTCAAGAGACACATCTCATATCAATGTCATGGAGATGAGAGCAGTACTTTTGGCATTGCGCTACTTTCAGGACTCTCTTCCTCTGGGTACGATTGCGATTCAGACAGACAACATGTTGGTGGTCTGGTATTTGAACAAACAAGGGGAAACTAGGACTTACCCTCTTTGTTGTGAGGCTCTCAGAGTTTGGCAGTGGGCTGTTTCCACCCAATGCTTTCTGTTGGCAACGCACATCCCGGGGAGATCCAGCGTGATAGGAGACAAACTGAGCAGGGCAATCTTGTTGCCCCATGAGTGGTCCCTCAAGAAAGAAATAGCAGACAGGATATTCCACAGGTGGGGCCAGCCTTGCTGCAACCTTTTTGCCAGTTACATGAACACGAAATGCAGAAGCTACTTTGCTCTGATTTCCCCCTCCGGGAGAAGCGGGGATGCACTCTTACACGATTGGCCTCCGGGTCTCCTCTATGCATTTCCAATCCCATTGATACCCAAGGTTCTATAGAAAGCAAAAACTCTGGGAAGGACCATCATTCTAATAGCCCCTCATTGGCCTCATCAGATTTCGTTCCCCTTCCTTCGACTTCATTTTTTGGAGGATCCTTGGATTCTGGACCCAGTTCCAGACCTTCTGATGCACCTGTTGGGGGATCTTCATCCATCCCTCTCTGCAGTCACTGAAGCTCACAGCTTGGCTGCTCCAGTTCCCATCATAGCCAGGTTCCATAACCGTTCCAATGAGACAAAACACATCATTTTGTTTTCTCATAAATCTTCTACTAGGAAGCTATGCCTTAGCAAATGGAAAAAAATGTTCTATATGGGCCTCTAAAAATAATATTGATCTTATCAAGCCCCTATGGCCTCCATCTTAGAGTTCTTGACTATGATTTTTAACAAAGGAGCTGCAGCAGCAACAGTTCATGTTCAACTGGCTGCTATTTCTAATTTTCATCTTGGTTTTGAAGGATTGAATATCATGTCTCACAAGTTATCCAAAGCCTTTCTCAAAAGGACTTTTCATATTAGACCACCTGTCAAATCTCCCTATTCTCCATGGAATCTACATTTTATGCTTTCTTCCCCCTTTTGAACCAGCTTCATCTTGTGATCTCAAATTTTTGTCTTGGAAGACCATCTTTCTGGTAGCTATTACTTCTGCCTGCAGAGTGTTAGAGCTTCAGGCTTCATCCATCAAGCCTCCTTATTTGATATTCCATGCTGACATTGTCTCACTTAGAACAAATCCCTCATTCCTGCCCAAAGTTTGCACTGAAACCAATCTCAACCAAGTTATTGATTTGCCAGTCTTCTTCCCCAACCATTCTAACAATTTAAAGTATATGCTGCACAAACTGGATGTTCACAGACAGCTCAGATTTTATTTGGAGAGAACAAAAGATTTCAGAAACTCAGACCAGCTTTTTGTTTCATTTTCAGACTCCTGGAAGGGGAGACCAGTGGCTAAAACAACTATGTCTAAATGGTTATCTGATTGTATCACCTTTGCCTTTTCAGCTGCCAATATGCCTTTGCAACACAAGATTAAAGCTCACTCAACCAGAGCAGTTTCTACATCATCTGCCTTTTCTGCCAGACTTCCCATTGATAACATTTGTGCTGCAGCCACTTGGTCAAAACCTCATACCTTTATCACTCATTGCAAAGTTGACAAGGCCTCCATGGAGAAGGCCTCCTTTGGATTCACAGTCCTGAGAAATATACTCCCGTGAGCCACCCGAGATTGATGGTGTTTGGGACGCTACCCATAAGTAAAGAATGAATGGCGAGATTGAACAACTTCACATAAAGAAGTTATATACTTACCATAACGTTCCATGTGAGTTGTTCATCTCACCTTCATTCTTACGTCCCTCCATCCCTCCCTCCCTCCTACCCCCTCCTGGGCTGAAAGATGACCAAGATGCTGGATCCATCCTGGTTACTCAATCCTTCTATTCCTTTCTCTTGGGAGTGAAAGAATGACATATGGTATTGTTATACGCAGCAAACAAGATCTGAGGTAACTCTAGGTGTATCATGGGATAGAGACTTGGCCTTGAGCGATGTGAAGACTTCGAGCTTTGCAATTGGCCATATCGGAGCCGAGGGATTGGCTCTGAACCCATCAGTAAAGAATGAAGGCGAGATGAACAACTCACATGGAATGTTATGGTAAGTACATAACTTCTTTTTTATGTCCATATCTATGACACTACTGAATTCTTGCAAGTTTTGTCTGAATTACGACTTGAACCATTTTAGCTTTAGTGTACCCTAGATATCAAATCCTTGTGTACTAGAATAGCAAAGAACATCTATCAGCAGTGAAATATTAGCAGTATATCTTGCAAATGTACAGCAATTACTTTAATGATTTCTTGTTGAATTGAATTGAACATATGCTGACCAGCAATGTATTTTACTATAGTAATAAATGTTGTTTTCAGCTGCTAGGAACTGCAGTGGGACAGCTTTAAACCCTATTTATGCAGGCTTGTTTATAGGCTTTCTAGAAAAAAGAGTTGATTTTTGATCTAGGGCATAATTCTTATCTACCACTGGTGAAAATGTGGAAATGTTACCTAGATGACAGTTTGGAAGGGGACTGAAGAGACTTTACAATAATTCTAAACCCAAGTAATTATAAATGTAAATGTTATAACATTTTTATTGGAAACTGAGTTGTTGATAACTATTTTTGGGGGTTTCCAGGTGACAAAGAATATAGTCACCTATCAGTAGCATCATTGCATCTTTCTCCTGGAAGCCCTTTACAAAGAACTCCTTTATTGATTCCATCTAGCTGTCATCCATCCCATATTACAAAAAATATTCCTAAATCCCAGTTTGTGAAACTAAGACATATTTGTAATTAAAACAATAACACTGAGTCACAGGTAGAATGGCCAGCACAAAGATTGCACCATCAGGGATATCATAACTAAACAGTGGAAAGAGCAAAAAGTTTCCTAATTCTTCATCTAGGGAAGAAATATTGCATTATATTACAGGAAGAGAAAATACAACATTTGAAGAAAATATTAGGTTTATTACAGCCAATGGAGGTAATGCACACTTATCAGGAAGATTATGTCAAAACACTGGTGCTTGTTAAGAAACAAGTACTGTTGTTCGAGATTCTTGCTATTTTAGCTATATGAGTATCAAAGATCGTGAGCAGCATTTTTCTCATTTTAAACAAATTGGACAGGGCAGTCCCTCACAGATTTCCCATGGCTCTAAAGCTTCAAGCTGCCATCTATGTGTCCAATGTGTCCACTGTAAGTAAGCACTTTTGTAAAAGAAAAATGTTTCTCTAGTGTGAATTTGTCTATGTTTACTTGCTATATGCGGTACTGAATGGGTTGTATAGCTGATAATGTGGGTGTACGGTATGCTCCATGTGGGAATAACATAAAGACCATTCAGCCTCAGGATAGGGAAATGTTTGAGTGATGTTAAGATATGGCATGTTATATAAAATTTTATTTAAACATGCTCTGGAACCTCCTGCAGTTATTTTTACCTTTCCATGGATTGACAATTTACATTCTTATGACCTTAATATGTTCGAGTGGACCACCATGCTAAAACATAAAAAATGTAGATGTGAGTGGTTTCCTATAATCAAATATATAGGGTTTGATTTTACCACCTCCATTTGCCCACTGTGTGACTGGGAAAAATTACTTAACCAGACAGTGCTCTCAGGCATACCTCTCAACCCCTTAAAGCAAGAAGTCTGTACAAAAGCATAAATAAAAGTGGGACAAAGGCCCAAGATAGGGACAGTTTTTAAATATTGCTCTTACAAACTTAGAAAGTTGATAGCATAACAAGTTTTGCTGTAACATGAATTTTCTGAAGGATGTGAAGTCTGAAACTCTAATATCTGTCATCTTATTCTAACTTCAGTCTTTAATGATTTACCACTAATTTGCTAGAAAACAACAATTTTATGAAAATGGACCAAAAATATGAGGCCAAAATCTGGACATTCTTCAAAAATCTATACAGTTGAGAGGTATGCTCTCAGGTTTCCCCGGAAAAGTGATCTTACCCAAATAAGCTGTTACCAGCTTAGATATTAGGAGCTCTCTTTTGTCCAGGAATTAAATGAGCATCTGTAATTTTAGAGTATCCCACTAGATGTCAGAATTGCAATATTAATAAACTGCCTGTTCTCAAGTTCAAAGAGAAAGTTACATATGGACATAAAGCTTATTTGAAATGATTGTTTGATATGCAAATTGTTTTTAGGGATCATTATTATGCAACATTTGACAGAGAAATTTAAATTTATTTTACAAATGGGAAACTTACAGTTACAATAAACAATGATTTCATTGATATTGAACACTGATGAACCTTTTGTGAAACTGGTTTGCTCTCTTTTTATTCCCATTTGTGAAGCGTCAATAGAAGTATTTTAAACAAATTGTAATGAGCGTGCAGCTTTCCAGTAACAGGAAAGGGTTAATGCTTTAGAAGAATTCCTCTTTTTCCTCAAGGTATATTGACTCTGGAGTTAATTATATTATTTGTGTGGTATGCAGGTGCATGGGGAGGGGAGTGAGAGGCCCTTGTCCCCCAAACATTTCACATTATGGATGAATAGACATTTGAACAAATGTTTTTGGTCCTTTGTCCAAGTCCATTTCATACTTTATATGATATGACATGGAGTCAACCAATTCAAGTACTAGACGTACAGTCCCAATCAAAATACCTTTTTTTAGTGCAGTTATGCCTTCTAAGGAGATGAGAAATATTCAGACCATATAAGAGTTGTCATGAACTTTATGGATAAAGTCATTCTCTATCATCCATGGCATAAAACCCTGATTAGATTTATGACTTTTATTAGAGAGTAGTGTAGGACAAGAATGTGTAACATACTTGAAGTGGAAAGTGGAACTCAAACCAAAAGCTGTAGAAGAAGCTGTAGAAGAAGTTTGTGAAGAATAAATTTGAACAAAAGTACTAAAGAATTGTGTTCGCTCCTTCATTCCATCTACAGCTTTTGGTTTGAGTTCCACTTTCCAGTTTGTTGTGTGCTCATACGTTTTTGTATATTTGAAGTAGAAACATGGCTACCCAATGAGGGAGTGTGAGGTAATTGTGTCAGAAGACCAACACTGCACGTCCCACAATGTAAGTCAGAGGTGTAGTAATGATGCATCGTTAAGATAGAAGAAGTATCTGTATGGATAGTGGTGTTTGGCTTGCCAGATGCTGGCCCTGAGAATTTCTCATTATAATAATCTGTGATTAAATCATTTTCTTAATCACTAAATCGTTCAAATGAAAAAATGGAAGGAAAACATATTTTAGTGAGCCTGAGACAACCACACATGAACTGTAATGTTAATCAGTGGATCAGAGATTGTCATAGTTAAAACAGTATCTGTAAATAAGGATGGAATAAAAACAAGACAGTTATGTTACATTAGTAGATTGACACTACATTCTCAAGTTATCTTATGTAAGAAGCAATGTCTGCTGTGATCATTTACAACATGATTCAATTTCTCAACCTTTCATAGGAGATATGCATTGTGAAAACAAACTACTGATATATTTTGTGAATTAGGTTTGCTGACTTACCATGGAGTTTGAACTGGTCTCACAGGATGTGAACCGGGTTCAGTGCTTGTCTCAGAATGTATAGGTAGGGGTCAGTGTACAACTGTAATCTTTGCGTGTCATTCTAATATAGTTGTGCATTTCAATTTGTCCAGTTACTAATTCAAGGGAATTCTAAAGTCTTACAAGATTTTTATTTAACTCCAGTATTGTTTTTTTTTTCTTTTGAGTCTTTTCTGGCTTGCCCCCCTCCCCCAAGAATGGGATTGTAATGGCACCCTGTGATTTGTCCCAGATTGTGGAACCATCAGCCATCATCTCCATGTCATGCTGAGCAGCTTGAGAAGGTCTACTTAGCTCTAACATCCCTCTCCTAGTATGCTGACATCAAAAGTACACTAGAAGGAAAATGGGTTGTGGCTGGAGCTCATATGTCCCCACCTGAGGTCTATGAGGGTTCAGGTTTTCTGTATCCTCCTGCAGTCCTACCTGCCATCATCTCTGTGAGTTCTTGCCTCATGCAATGCTATACAAGAGAAATGCCTACCACCCCCCCAAACACACACACACACACACACACACTAGTATGAGCACACCCATTCCTCCTGCCTTTCTATCAAGCACCTAAACTTCTAATTAAATGGGTCACCTGAGTCATACTCAGGACTTTATCCCTTTATGCTACTGGGGATAGTACCACATTCTTAGCCAAGAAAGCAAATCCATCTCAAAGCCCATTTTTTTAATGTTTAATTAACTGCATTATGCAAAAGTTTACAGCATCTTTGCTTTGTGTGATTTTCAAATTGGCTTTGATTTTTTTTTTTTTTATTTTATTTCAAGTGCATTAACTTGAATTTGATGCTGGCAACTACATCATGTAGATCCTTCTTCTTATACACATACTTAGAATAAATGTACTCATACAATGTCCTCTACAGCAGGCAACTTGTGGTGCAAACATCCATATGGTTATATGTAATATCAGCTCTGGTAAGTAATAAATGCAAACATTGATGTTTTACACACCCATTTCTTTTTGTATGCCAAAGTCAAACTCATATCATTTTATGGAACAATCTGATGCTTATCATAGAAACTTGATACAAAAGTGTGTATTTATGAAAGGAAACCACTTGCAAGACGTGATCTAGAACATACATTGAATTAAGAAAAGAAATCTGGTTTTACTCCTCCTAGTCCATTAGCAATTGTGTTACAGTTTAAGTGATATGCATGTTGTTGTTGTTGTTCTTTCGGCTTTTCCCGGTTAGGGGTCACCACAACAGAACTCTGGTCTGCTAATGATTGGCAGTCGATTTTTATGGTGCCGAAGTGCCAGCCCGACACCCAACTGTCAACGAATGCACACCCATTCAAGCATGTCTTTCGAATGCCACTCGACCATGGGGAGGACATGCAGACTCCACACAGAAGGCGCTCCAGCTGAGAATCGAACGGGAGAACCTCTTGCTGTGAGGTGACAACGCTACCGCTGCATGACTGCGGCTGCTCTCAAAAAGATGCAGGGGTAAAAAACAAATTAATGCATACAGATCATCCTACAAATAATTTGTTTCTGAAAATGTCTTAATACTGGAAATTAGATACATTATATTTATTCATGCAACTGAGTTTACTATGTCACATACTTAACATTTTGTTTTCTTTTATTTTAGGAATTGATATACAAGGAGTTCTTCTCACAAGGAGATCTGGTAAGTAAACTATAAGTCTTATATGGATGTATATGACCAGCATTATTTGCCAAGAAACAGTAATATGTAAATGAACTATTAGTAAGTAATGCACCAAGGAATGTCTACACAACAAAATTCTCAGGGATTTCCCCTAGAAGGTCACAGAATTGTAGAACTGCAGTCAGAAAGTGGGCCGCATAGCAAGTGTACTGCATCCAAGAAGTATGACTATGAACATTTTATGCATGCATTATTTATTTATTATTTATTTATTTATTTCCAGTTTGATGACTGGGGAAGTCCACTGGGCTCAGGGAGCCCGTTTTCAGTGGAGGCCCGGGGAGAAAAGCTCCACAGTACAAAATGAAGTTAAAGATACAGAAGTGTATAGTAAGACGAAACATTTAGAAATAACAATGCAAATCCAAGTGAAAGAAAAATTATGTACAATACTTACATAGAACAAAGTATCATGTGGATTACAACTACAAATACATTTCAATGTGAGAGAGAAAAGTATTTACAATATTTACATAGAACAAAGTATCATTTGGAATTGGCAGTTACTAAGAAAGAATCATGCTTATAAGAAGCCTAGATGTACAAGAGGTAAGAGAGCTAGGTTGGGAGAATGCAGTTGTATTTCCATTTAGAAGAGAGGTGGGAGTGAAGCTGAGTTTTAAAGTTGTTTGTGTTCTGCATAATTCTCTGGGAGGAGGGGAAAGAATTCAATTTCTTGGCTAAGAAAAAAGTGAGGAGAAGTTGTCCAGCGGGTCGCTTAGGTTTGACAACAGTAATTAAGTTTTGGTGTTCAGATCTGAGGGTTCTATTTGGGGTGTATAGGGGTAGGGTGTTGGTTAGTAAGAGGCATTTGGTGGGGTTGAATATTAGCCTGTGACCTGTAGTAAGTTGGAGGTAGTCCAGATAGTTAGGGAGTTCTAACCAATTCAGAGAGTGGAGGGCAATACAATGATGGAAGGAATATTTGGCTTTGGTGACAAATTTAGAAATTTTGTTGTAACAATTTTCAGGCATAGAAGAGCAGGAGGAAGATAGGTTGGTTAGTAAGGGAGCACCATACATTAGGGAGGGAAGGAGATAAGTAGAGGTGATTGTTTGTCTAGTAGAAGGAGAGAGGAAGTGATTGTTTCTGTATAGCATGCCAAGTTTGTTGGCATTGAGAGAAAGGTGATTTTGGAGCATCCACGTCTCAGTGATTGAGAAGGCGTCTAGGTCTTATTTAGAAGTTCAGGGAGGTTAGTGGCAGAGCAGATTAAAGCTGAGTCATCTGCATATTGTATGACTTTGGCATTGGGGAAAGCAGAGTGAAAATTATTGATAAAGATATTGAACAGCATTGGTCCAAGAATAGATCCCTGGGGTACACCAGTAGGAGTGAGTAGAAAAAGTGAGATGCCTTTTCTGCATTTCACAGCCTGAGTTCTGATGGACAAGTAACTTGAGAACCAGGATAGGGTATTTTGGGAGAGATTTAGGTTTAAAAGATGGCTCAGGAGATGGGTATGACAAGCAGTATCAAATGCTTTAAAGAGATCCAGCAGAACTGTTGATACTATTTTCCCAGAATCATGGTCTTGTTTGACAGTATCTAAGAAAGAGAGCAGTGCTGTTAAAGTGCTATGCCCAGGTCGGAATCCATGTTGGGTTGGAGTAAGAAGTTGATTTGAGTTAGGAAAGGCATGAGTTAGAGGTGAATACATTTTTCTAGGATCTTGCAGATTGGTGAGAGGACAGCTATGGGGTGAAAATTTGAGATGTTAGTGTTTTTGCCTCCTTTATGGAGAGGTAGAATAAAGGCTGTACACCAGAGTTTGGAGACATAGGATTCCTGTATGGATCTTTTGATTAAGATGCTAAAGGGGTGCGCAATTCCATCAGCAGCAGACTTGAGGAAGAATGAGGGAATGTTGTCGGGGGCATTGGAGCAGGATTTTAGTTTGGTGAGAAGTCTTTTTATGTAGTTAGTGGAGACTGGTTTTTGATCAAACATGGGGAGAGAGTTGGGGTCAGTAGGCAGGACGGAAAATGCAGAGGGGAGGGGTTGTTGTTCAGAAAAGTCTTGGTTAGGTCTGATATTGAGTTGATAAAGAAAGAGTTGAACAGGGAGGCTATTTCTGGATCAGATTTGCTGGGGTCAGGGCAGGGATTGTCTCTGGTGCCTGGGTTGAGAAGTGAGTTTATTGAGTTCCAGAATTGCCTAGGGATTTTAGAGTGGTTGGACTGGAGTTTAACGTAATAGGATTTGTTGTCTCTGATAATTTGTTTTTTTGCAAGGTTATGGAGCTGTGTATATTGTAGAAGGGTTTCGGGGAGTTTGTTTTTTTGTTAAAGTTTCCAGGACTTGTCTCTTTGATGCATACTTTGTTTGGTGTCTTTAGTTAGCCAAGGGGCAGTTTTGTTTTTTATTCTTTTTGTTCTTGATGGTGCTAGGGAGTTTAGAGCATTTAGGAAGGTGTCAAGTGCAAGAGTTTTTAGAATGTTCCAATTCATTTGTTTGAGGGAATTTGAGAAAGTTTTGGGGTCAGAGTTACTGAGGTTACCAGTGAGTATATATTGATGTTGGTGAGGGGGAGGGGGTAGCTTGGTGGATGAAGGCAGGGAGATGGTCGCTAATGGAGTCGGTGATAGTGCTAGAGTGGGTGATTTTATTTGGATGGGAGACTAGGATCCAGTCAAGAGTGGATCCTGGGGGAATCTATTAAACTTATAAAAGGCTGCATATAGATCCTAGAGGAAGAAAATTAGACTTTTATATCTGGTGATGTTTTTGTGTTCACTTTTTCACCAGATAAGATCGCTTACGAGTCACTTTTCAGGGATGTCTCTGGGGCACTGTCTGGTTATGTGACTTGCTTGTGTTGTTCTGCTTGATTTTAAGAATGATAAGTAACCATTCATTATATTTGCAAACCATTTTGCTGTTCACCATAATATACTGCTAAATGTTATATTGAACAATCACCTGCATTCTGTTGTGCCATATGTGCACCATTCACTCACTCACTCACTCTGGAAAGCATCAGCTCCAGCCAAGTAAATGGCCCTTCTAATTCCCTTATTATTTGGAAAGATCTGCTTTACTCATTCATTTTTCAGCACCGAAATGCCTCCTAAGGCATAACAAAATCCTGCCTGTTTTTTTTATTAATATTATGTATACGCAATATTAGACTCATACATATTTTTTAAACATACACCCTTTCTGTAAGTAAACTTACAGGTATTCTTAAAACATTCAGTGTACCAGATAACTGGCTGAAAAGCTTCTAGTGCTTAAAAATAATCTCTTTGATGCAAGAATAGTCCCTGCATATTCCAGACAAATTGCTGTATGATAGTGTACATCATTATATTGTCTTAAAATCACCATTTGAATCCACCCTAGGAAAGAATATCTTACCCCAAACAGCCATAAATTCTGAAATAATCTTAGAAAGAAACTGGTCACCCCCCCCCCCCCTGCAGAAACTATTCAGTATCACCCTCCAAACAAACTTTGTGTCAGAAAAATGGATTACAGCTGCAGTTATCCCCCTGCACAAGGGTGGGATGTCAATTGACCCAAATAATAATGTACCCACAAGTCTGACCAACAGCATCTGTAAGGCTATGGAAAGGATTATTATGGACTTAGTAAACAAGGGCATAGGTAAACTACAAGCCCTTGACCCGAGCTGGTTTGTTTTGTCAGGGCAAATCCTGCATTCTCAACCTAGCTGACTTCTTTGAGAAGGTTAGTGAAGCAATGGATGAGTGAAAATTAGTACACACTGCAAATCTGGATCTCACAAAGGCTTTCAACATTATTCCATATTCAAATATTATTAATAAACTGTCCCAAATAAATAATGTATTCTTATGTAACTCAATGGATAGCAGATCATCTCACAAATAGAACCAAAAGACATCTCACCAGAAGTGACCCCAGAACTCTGTCCTTGGGCCACTCCTCTTTGGTATCAACTCCTTGGAGGTAAAAACTAATGTTAAGGTTTTATGGCAGACCACATGTGCTGATGACTGTAAATTAGGTGCCATTACAAACTTTCCAGAGGACATCAAGATCCCCCATGATGGCTTTTCCCAGCAAATAGCTGGTGTCAAAACCATGTCTCACAACTAAATGCTAAAATATGAATGATAGTATCCTTTGACAAGCATGATGTCCCTACAACTATCACATTAATAACACTCCCCTGAAAATGGATACAGTAACCCGGGACCTGGTAACCTGGCTAGGCAATTAACTATCTTTTGTCCATGTATTCACAATTACAGGAAAGTTTTTTCTCATTGCACAGCCTATTAGTAAGGGTATGGTGTCCAGGTCCAGGATGTGATTATTCCACTGTGTTCAGCACCTATTAGGCCAGTCATTTAATTAAATGCCGCCTTCGGCATGTATTTGTTCAAACACTTGACACAGCTTAATCACTCACAGAATTTTCTCATCAAGAAAATCAGGGGCTTAAATCACAAAAAGTACACTAACCATCTAAAACACTAACTCTATTCTTGGCATAATACAGGCTACTGAGGGGGTGATCTCTGTGTCTCATTCAGAGCCACAGCAGATCCTATCCTCTCCGACCTATTGCACATCTGCAAGTCCTGTGATGGCATAAACACCCACTCAAGAGATCTTAATCTCTTCTGCAACATAAATAGAACATGTTGGAAGGATGCATATGTATCACAGAGAATTTATTTTCTTTGGAATCATCTTCCTCTTCACATAAAATGAAGTACTTCTCTTACTCCATTCAAAAGCAATATGGATGAATGGATGTGAATCACAAATTCACCCCGGGAGTAGTACCCTTGCCCCTTATGAAAAGGAGTAACATACAAATATTCTGCCAGCTGAAGGCTATTCCTATCTAAATTGCAAGGGCAAAAAATGAATGGGAGTGCATGGCCAGGCTTCTAAGTATTCTCAAGGGTCAGTAGTCTCCTACGTACCTCTGAACCTATGAATCAAAGAAGAGGTTGCTCATGTCCTCTCTTCTGTAATCTGCGCCTGAAATGAACAGAATGAAGATTACTGGAAGAAGGACAGACCCTTTGAATAATCTACTTCTCACATTCTTATTCCTGGCATTGCCGTCTCACAACCAAATAAATATTCAAGCAGATGTAACTCAATAGATAGCAAACTGGCTCACAACTACAACCCAGAAAATTAGGGTAGGCAGCTCCATCTCTTCTAAAAGACCTGTCACCAGCAGTGTACTCCAGTTTCTGTCCTTGGGCTACTCATCTTAGATATCTATCTCTTGGAGGTTGCTAATGTTAAAGACTTATGGCTGACCAAGTTTATTGCCTTGAATATGGTACAGGCCACTCGTGTTTCACCACACCTATATTTGTCGAACCATTTAACCACAAAGCAGTCCAGTTCTTTAGACTTCATCCTATCCGCAATCTCTCCAGTTTTCCTAGCAGCCCTTTGTGCAGGAATGAGTAAAAGGCATTGCAGAAGCTTAGGTAAATAACATTTAATCCATTGTCAAGCCAACCTGTAACTCAAACATAAAGATCAGGTTTGTCTGACAGCTTCCTCTGGCCATGAACTCATGCTGGTAGTTTTCTAGAGATTGTTGTCCTTTAAGAAAAATATCTGTCTTTGTCTTAGTGTTATGTCCATTTACATTTTGATAAGGGGGTTCAAGAAAACCCATTCCCAAAAAACAATACAATAGGTGCATACAATGAAAGCAGTGAAAAAAAAAAAGAAATTTGCCAACTCCTGTGCCTGTTGGTTATAACACCAGGATCCAGAGTAATCAAACTGTTGCCTTGTGTGAAAGAGGTCTATGCCAGCTCATCATACAGTTGTATAGGTCTACGTCATTAGTCTGTAAAAGGGTTAGAGTACATCCTACTCAGCCTATGTGCATCCAAGAACAAATGAGTACATACCAAACACTGTACAATGTATATGACTATATGGAGTGTTTCGTGAATATGCTGATCCTATATAAATTTCAGAAATATTCCACTCCTATAGAAATGTAAAAAAAGCACACTGCTCCTATACAAATAAAGGAAGCTTACTGCTCTCGTATAAATGTGGGAAGTCATTCACTTGGCTGAATTTTCAGTTACTGAGGTTTTTATTCTTTCTCTGAGTTGGTGTAAATTTGGAGTTTGGTAAGGGATGCAGAGATTTTGTGGTTAAGGATATTTCAAACAACCTTTCAGTAATATGGGATTTCATCTAAAGGATGTAGACCCGTAAAGGTGCATTTTTGTTGTTACTTTCTTCTCCCTTAGACATGTCTTCACTGTAAATGAGTCCAGCCATATACAAATGCAGTTTTATGTTAGTGAACCTGTTTGGCATGACATGTAGGTCTAGTTACTGGTGAGAAGTATTCTTTGGGAAAACTGTACTAACCGTGTGTTTGTTTTTCCTAGGAAAAGGCAATGGGAAACCGTCCAAGTGAGATGATGGACCGTGAGAAAGCATATATTCCAGAGCTGCAGATCAGTTTCATGGAGCACATTGCCATGCCAGTCTACAAGTGAGTTCAGTCAACTGAGACATTTAATTATTTTAATCAAATGTATCACACTGTTCTGTTCTGTTCAGGCTGACGCTAAATGAACAGCCTGCATTTTAATACTAGAATAATATTCACATGAATCTGTAAAATATGAAAGGAATGGGAGTGAATCCTAGCTTGTTTACCTTTCATCTCATTTGTCATACCTTATATACATACAGTGATGTAGCATGGAATTTTAAATTTGTGCATCTAACTGCCACTGTGTTACTCCCTACCACCACCCTTTACCGACCATGCTTTGATTCCTGGCCTTGATACATACTGTTTGTAGTATGAACGAGCCTGCAGTAGAAACAAAAGTTTCATTGACTTTACTGTAAAAACACAGCCATTGCATGCTCCAGCCACAGTGTCTCCTGGAGTAAGAACTGCTCTCTGCAGTTCCAAATCTCCAGCTGCCTTACTGCACACAATCTAGTAATCATGTGAGCAGCCCTGATCAAACCCCTTGAAACACAGCCCTGACTGCAGACAGTGAACACATCCTTCATTAAGAAGAAACCTTTAAAGTTAATTAGTGTAGGTTTGTTTCTTCAAACTGAAATCTAGCCGTTAGCAATGTATTATAATCCAGACACTAGGGGCACCATGTACTGGAGGATGCAAAGCGAATACTAACTGCCCTTTAACCCTAATTTCAGTTGGTGGTGTTTAAAGAAATGCTTCTCTCTCCTTATATACAACAAGCCCTAACACAGCCCTTTGTCTTAGATATAAATCAGTACAAATTATTTTACCTGCTTTTATTAGCTTTCTACTGATTGTTATCTGCAGAATTTTCTCAGGAATGTTGGCCCTGCTTCATTCTCCCTCACTACCCTCCGGCTCACTCCACTTCCCTGCCCTACCACCAATTCTAATCCACTGCCAGTAAAACTACATTTATTCCAAATAAATTCCACCTCTGTCCCTCCCTGATCCAGTAAACCACTGATTCCACATCCCTAATTCATCCTTCCAGTAGACAACCATTCTCTCATCTGTCAGTAATTATAGCATTGAGTTCTAATCTACCTATGCATCCACTCTGTAACACCTCTGTTATAGTCTCCATGACCCCTGACCTTTATCAAGCTACATTTTCTATCCCCACTCAGTATAGAAACCTCTCACTACTAAAACCAGAGCCCTCACTCAGAATCCTCTCTACCTCTTATAGCAACATGATATACTCACACCTCTCTCCTTACAGCTCTCCTGCTACCAATCCACCTGACTTCCTTTCCTCGGAGTTTCCAAAAACATTGCCCATACCTGACTTCCTCTACCCCCCATTCTGCTGTATCCAGCTCCACAAAATTCTCAAGTATACATCATTTCACTATAGCCCCTTCACTTTACACAGTTTCTATTATCCACCACTATAAATTCAATATTCAACCAAACAGTACACTAACTCCATAACAAAAATCAGATACAGTTATTCTTCCACTACCATTGTACCCCACCAAACCAGGCATTAGGAGGTGATATTCATCCCAACCCAAGCTCCCCTCCATCAACAGATCCCACCCAAGCACCCTTCATTTCCCTTCATTCCTTCTCATATAATCTATCACTCTAAATTAAAATTATCTTCAAACCTATAGCACATGAATATGAGGAGTATCTGTAACAAATTAACTGAGCTTCACATTTGGATAAGCCAGCATTCCCCTGAAATTCTGTCTTACACAAGACTTCATCAAAGATGAAGAAATTCTCCCTCCAGGTTATAATATATTTGGAACAGACAGAAGTCATTAAAGAGAAGATGCAGCCATTTTCAAAAATACTCTCCACCTCAGTCTCTCCCCTCAAAGTCCCCACCATTCAGTAACATTTAAAGTGAGCAATAGTGCCTTTACTGTCCGATTAAAACAATAGAAAATAAAATAAAACAATGGAAAAACAAAGGAAAATTCTCCTAATTCACAACAAATTCAATATTTCAGAGATGCATCTATATTAATTTATTTATTTATTTTTATTTATTTAAATTTGTTGACCGGGAGTGTCCGACTGGACGTGGGTCCATTTTCAGCGGAGGCCCAGGGAGAAAAGCTCCACAGTTAAAATAAACAGACAGTATTTACATTGGATTACATAGCGATTAACAATTTAACATAGAAATTACTTACAACATATTTACAGATGAAGAACATAGTACATCAGTAGACAACTAGAATCTTTATCTGTGAAGTAATAACAGGCATTAACAAATGTAATAATGAGAAGTTCCTGCTGTATAATAAGTACTAGGCTTATGAGCATCTGAGCTTGCTATAATCAAGGTAGTTAGTGGAGTGGAAAGAAAGGTAGTGGTTGGATGGGGTGGATGATATTAGAGTGGGAGTTGCAAGGGCATAGCCAGCATGTTTTTAGGTGCGCTTTTAATAAAGTTTTGAAGTTGGTGCATGATGGTACTGAGGTAATTGTGGGTGGGAGTGAGTTCTATAATTTGGCTATGGCACAAGAGAATAGTGCTTCACCAGCAGAGTTACTGGCTTTAGTGATCTGCAAGTGATTTTTGTTGCTGGATCTTAGTGGCCTGGTGGTGCGATAGGGTTGGAGTAGATTCTGGAGGGATGGGACATTTAGTGGATGGTTTACTAGTTTGTGGGCGAGTGAGAGTTGATACCACTGAAGGAGGTGAGGGAGTTCAAGCCAGCCCAGTTCAGCAAGTGAGAGACAGTGGTGACTACATTAGGATGCCCCTGTGGCGAATTTGGCGATTTTGTTGTAGCAGGTCTCTAGCTTTTTTAGATCACATTGCCTTAGGTTGGTATATACTGGAGAGGCATAAAGTAGGGTGGAGATAAGGTGGGAATTTGCTATTGAAGTCTTTGCTGCTTTGGTGAGAAATTGTTTATTTCTGTATAATGCTCCTAGTTTTTTGTGGACTTTTTTTTATGGTCATGGATATGTGAATGTCAAATTTTAGTTTATTGTCTATTTCCACTCCTAGCAATTTGGTGTGTTCAGTTGGGTATACAGTGGTGTTGTCTTTTGCTGTGATGTTAAAGTGAGAGCTGTTTTGAGTATGTTTGGTGGGTTGGAAGATGAGTAGTTTAGTTTTGTTTGGGTTGAGTATTAATTGGGGATTGGATAACCATGTTTCAACAGAGGAAAAGGCTTCTTGTGTGACTTTTTGCAGTTTGGGTAGGGACTGGACTGAGCAGATGATGGTCAAGTCATCTGCGTATTGGATGAGTGTGCCATGTTTGGTGGCAGAGGCAAGATTATTGTTGTAAACAGAGAAAAGTAGGGGTCCAAGGATGGATCCTTGGGGAACTCCTATGGAGACAGGTAGTTGGGGAGATATGTCATTCTGCCATACAACGGATTGCTGGCGGTCAATACAACGGATTGCTGGTGGTCTAAGAATTTAGAATCTAGGCCCTCACAAATCAGTGTATCAGATACTAAGCAGGTTGTCAGCTCACACACTTCACCTCCTGCACCATCCATGCGTACGACACCTAAACCTACATATGTAGAGGTTCTCACTAGAAGTCTGCCTAAAGATCACAGACCTCCCAAACATAAATACACTTCACTTAATACATTCCCAACAAATCACACTACATATACAAATGCATACACCAGTGTCTCACCAAACATGCCCTTAAGGCAAAACACAAAATCAAATGTTTTAGTCATAGGTGACTCCATTGTGAAACACACAGATGTCCCACTCACCAGATTGGATAAGGAAAAGGACACGATCATCTGTCTGTCAGGTGCCATGATCCTCCACATCACACAAGCACTCAAATCTCTCAACAACAGGGACTGTTAAGACTCTGTCATAGTCCATGTTGGTGTGAATGACTTAAGATGTACCTGACTGGACTATATGAAGAGAGACATGACTGAGCTCTCTAATTACGTATCTGAGGCAGGTATGTCCCTAGTCTTAAGCAGCATTCTACCTTCACCAAGGATGATGCCTCAATACAGACAGAAAATGACAGACTTCAACAATTGGCTTAGTTTCAGGTGTCATTCTAAGGGGATCCAGTACCTGTCAGCCTGGTATGATATGGATGATAGACCATGATCCTTTACCAGATCTGTCACCTCTGGGTTTTCGGTTATTGGCTAAGGCTCTTGCCTTGCCCATAGTGCCTTTTTTTAGACAATGTCACAAAAACAAAATTCCCAATGTAAAAATATCCTCAAAAAACAACCTTGAGGTTATGCTGCTAAATGCTAGGAATCTAAATCTGAAACTGCACTCACTGGAAGATGCGGACATCTGTGTAGTCACAGAGACCTGGTTCAAGGCTGCGGAGACCACCCAGTCATACCAGGATATAATGCCTTCCATACGGTCAGACACAAAATAAGTGCATGAAAACTAAAGGAGGAGTATCAATATTCATCAAAGATAAATTCACCTCCAGATTGGTTCAGCATAATAATTCCTTGGAGTTACTCCATGTGCAAATAACTATAGGAAAGACCCGTCTCCAAGCTATTGCCAGCTATAGATTCCCCTCCATGAACCATGATATCCACACTGCCTACTTGTATCTGCTTAAGTCACTCAAAATACAACTAAACACCCTGGTTATGGGTGACTTTAACTGCCCATCCGTAAATTATACCCGCACAAACACACTTGCCTAAAGGTCCTTGGACTTTGTTAACTCAAATGCCTTGGAGCAGATAGTTGGTACCCCCACAATGGGCCCAAATATTCTAAACTTGGTACTCACCAACATGGTAGAATGGTGCACCACCACAAGTGTGAGGCCCTCCATGGTGAAGTCTGATCATAAATCAGTCTCTTTCAAACTGACAATAGAATCAAACCTCCCCTCAGGAGAAATTAGGCTAAAAAAATTCTCCAAGGCCAACCACAGCCTCTTATGAGATGGCATTAATAGCGTCAAAGCTCCTCTCCCCATTGACGGGAAGAACACCTATCCTGGGATATACAAAAATGCATTGTATAAACATCTATACAATTGTACTGACTCAGCCATTCCTGATAGGACCAAAGCAAGATCCTCAAGGAAAAACCAAGCCTGCCTGGTAGATATCCACCATAAACAGGTAATAAGAGAAAGAAACTGCTGTCTAAGAGCAAGAAAGAACAATCTCAGAACTGGAAGCAAACCCTTCAAGCTTGAAAAAGCAAATAAGACATCTTGTAAAGTCCTGTAAAGCTAACCATGAACCTAGATTAGCATCCCTAGCTTAAAATAACCATAAGGCATTCTTTAGCTACATCTGAAACCTTAAAGAAAAAGCCCAGATTTGCACTTAACTGGTGGTGAATGGGACCACATATACTGAACCTATGGAAATAGCCAACCTGCTAGTGGACAGGCTCACTGAAAACTTCTCCCCCCTGTCCCCTCCACATATACCCCAAAACATTCCTACTACCTATTCTCCACCTACCATCTCTAAAGAGCAGGTCTTAACCACTCTCTCCAAGGCCAAAAATACAGCCTCTATGCAACCTGACTGCACTTTCTATGGTTTAAAACAGGAGTTAGCAACACTATTGGGTACTCTTTTCAACAGTAGCCTAAGCACTGGTTTTGTCCCTACTGAATGGAAAACAGCTACCGCCATCCCCTTGCACAAGGGGGGGGGGTGCATCCACCTAACCTCGGAACTATAGACCCATTAGCCTAACCAGCCTTAACTGCAAGGCCATGGAGAATCATCATGGACCTTACCAACAAGGATATAGGACACCTTCAAACACTTGACCCAAGTCCTGACCCAGTTTGGTTTGTTAAAGGGAGATCCTGCCTGTTGAACCTGGTGGACTTCTTCAAGACTGTCACCAAACCCTGGATGAAGGCAAATCTGTGCATATGGCCTACCTAGACGACCAAGGCCTTTGACACAATTCCCCACTCAGGCATCATTGAGAAACTCACCCAACTGGGGGTCAACCTATATACTGTCAGGTGGGTTGCAAACTGGCTCACCGACAGAACACATGCAGTCAAAATAGGAGATTTCACTCCACTAGCATATCCATTACCACTGGTGTTCCACAGGGATCAGTGCTGGGGCCTCTATTGTTTGGAATCTACTTCTCAGAAGTACAGGCAAAAACAAAAGGTCTGTAGCTGACAAAGTTTGTTGATGACTGCAAACTGGGAGCAGTCATTGAGTCCCCAGATGATGTCAACATTCTACACAAAGGAATTACGCAAACCAATGTTCGGTGCCAAACTCATGGTCTTAAACTTAATGCAAAAAAATGCATTATCATCCCCTTTGGCAAAGGCAATGTCCTTGCAGATTACCATATTAATAACAACACCCTAAGTTCTAAATCAGTGGTGAGAGATGTGGGCACACAGGTTGACAACAACCTTACTTTTGATCACCATGTCTCCACTGTGGTCACTTAGGACTTCTACATTGCTCACCTCATAAGCAAGGGCATGGTTTCCAGAACAAAAGAGGTTATACCCCCCTGTACTCTTCCTTCATCAGGCTAATAATAGAGAACAATGCTCCCTTTGGTATGCACCTAAATAGGCACCTGCAGCAACTGGAGAGACCTCAAAGGGTCCACACAAGGAAAAGTCAGGGTCTTCAGTACATGTTGAATGTGGACAGACTGAAATCACTGTCACTATACTCTGTATCATATAGACTACTCAGAGATTACCTGTGTCTTGCATACAGAGCAAGCTCTGATCCTGCCTTAATGGAAATGCTGCACATTCGTAAGTCAAATGGTACACAATTCACTCGCTCTAGGGACCTTAACCTAGCATGTGACATAAACAGGACTTGCTAGAGAGACATATATGTCTCCCAGAGGTTGCCTCTCCTCTGGAATAAACTTCCAATACAAGTTAAATAGAGCCCCTCATTAACCCTTTTTAAGCGTAACTTGGACGATTGGATGGGAAACTGCAAATTCACCCCAGGGGCCTTACCTGTGTCCCTCTTGGACTGGATTTGTCGGTGCTAATTTATATCTGCTTATAACATAGACTATATCTATAATCCCTTAAGGGAACAAGGGTTGAACTTGGTTAGGCTTGTAAGGGCCCTAGGGCCATTATCCTAGCAACCTCCTAAGAACCTATGAACCTATGAAAAAAATTGAGAGGAGCTATAAAATCACTGAGTTTTAACCTGATGAGGTAGTGCTTATCAAGTTACATTTAATTAACATGCAAGGAAACCATATTTACAATGAAAATAAATATGTTCAGTTTCAGTAAAATTATGAGAAAAACAATTCAGAGGGGATCCAATATTTGTCAGCTTGGAAGGATATCATTGACAGGCCATGCTGCTTCATCAGGGATGGCCTGCATCAGTCCCCTCTAGGGTTTTGATTTTTGGCAAGGACATTGTCCACCCCAATTGTGCATTTTCTAGGTAATGCTATCCTCATAAAACTACCAACATAACAAAACAATCAAAGGAAAATATGAAGGTATTACTGATAAATGCTAGGAGCGTAAACAAGAAATTCCACTCCCTACAAGTCCTTCTCACATTGAAGGACATTGTTGTCTATGCTGAGACTCAGACATGGTTTAAAATAACGGAGAGTATTCTGGCTGTGCAGGGCTATACCGCCTTCCACACATTTAGATCAGCTACTATGCAGGAGTGGAAAAAGGTGGAGGTGTCTCAATCTACATCCAGAAGAGACTCGCATCAAGGCTGGTAAAGCAGCATGACGCACTCAAGCTTCTACATGTCCAAATAGCCATCAGAAAGGTCCGGTAACATATATTAGCTAGCTCCTGAACTCCCTCTATGACATAAAAAAGTCACATTCCCTCTATGACATAAAAAAGCCACCACACCTATCTACAAGAACTCAGTAACTAAACCAATACCGTTTTCCTAAAACTATCCAACTATAGACTGGGAAACCTACATCACCACTACTGCACAAGCAGAGATTCATAAATGTCCTGGAAAATTAGTCAGAGTGCCCATTAGGGGGAATAACATCTTGGATCTTGCCCTTACTAATATGGGAGCATCTTACACCACCTTGTATATCTTCAACACCTCAACACTTGTTAGGACTAACCATAAGGCAGTCTCGTTTAAAATAAAACTGAAACCAGAGATCACTTCCACCCAATATACCTTGAGAAATTACTTTTAAGACAAACTACCTACTCCTAAGTGATACATTGGCAAGTTTAAAATCCCCAGAAAACCCAATTAACTCCACTGAATATGCAGAAATATGCACAACCACAGTATACCAACATGTAGTCAGCTGCATAGATGCAGCTGTACCATGCAGGAACAAGTGCAGGACAAACCCCAGAAACAAGCCCACATGATGGAACCATAATCTCAACAAGCTTTATAATAAAAAGGAAAAGAATTCTGACCAAAAATAAGAATAGTAATTTCCAGGGTGTTAGAGACCTTGTCACTGAAATAAATAAATAACTCAGGGGCTTAATAAAATCCCGCAAAGCCAAGTTTGAGGCAAGCTTATCTACCCAAGCCAAAGGCAATCACAACACATTTTTCAGTTATTTTTAGTTATATTTCAGTCTCAGAAGCACAATGCAACAATGTGCTGAGCTGATTGTGAATGATGTCACCTACACTGAGGAAGAAGATATAGTGAACTCACTGGCCAATAAATTCAGCTCTAACTTTACCACTGTCTCCCCCCCCCATTTGTCCCTCAAGACATTTCTGAAACTGTCTCACTTTCAGATATCAGACAGGGCCAAGTCTTAAAAGTGTTATCAAAAGCTAAAAATACTGCATCAGTGGATCCTGACAATATTCCTGGATGCATCTTAAATAGCACAAAGCATGATTTAGCCACACCCCTTACAACAATGTTCAGCCGCAGCCTCCATACAGGTTTTGTACCAGGCAAATGGAGAACAGCTTCAATCATTCCCCTGCATAAGGAAGGACCTTCCACAGACCCAGGCCATTACAGACCCATAAGTCTGACCAGCCTCATATGTAAAGCCATGGAAAGACTTATAGAACTAATCAATCAGGGCATAGGGAACCTCCAAACACTGGACCTGTCTCAGTTTGGATTCATCAAGGTCAGGTCATGTTTACTCAACCTGGTGGATTTTTTTTGAAAAGGTCACCAAAGCAGTGAATGAAAGCAAAACAATGCACATCATATACCTTGACCTGGCCAAAGTTATTTCCACAATTCCCCACTCATGCAGAGTTTGTCTTTTAGGCTTTTCCTGGTTAAGGGTCGCCACAGCGAAACTCTGGTCTGCTAATGATTGGCAGTAGATTTTTTTATGGTGCCGAGTTGCCAGCCCGATGCCCAACCTTCAGTGAAGGCATGCCCATTCACGCATGTCTTTCGGAGGCCAGTTGACCGCGGGGAGGACATGCAGACTCCACACAGAAGGCACTCCAGCCATGAATTGAACAGGAGAACCTCTTGCTGTGTGGCAACAATGCTACCGCTGTACCACTGCTGCTTCCACTCATGCACAGTAGAAAGGCAAAATAAACTGGGAGCAAAACCTATGTCAGCTGCTGGATTGCCAACTGGCTCACATGTAGGACACAGATAATAAAAAGAGATGAAGTTGCTTCCACAAAGATAACACCAGTGGAGTCCCCCAGGAGTCTCTGCTGGGACCTCTCCTATTTGGCATCTAATTTTTTGAAGTAATAGCCAATACCAAAGGGGTCTAGCTGACTAAGTTTGCAGATGACTGCAAGTTAGGAGCAGTTACTGAATCCACAAATGACTTAGCCATCCTGCAGGAAGGATCGTCCCAAGTAAGTAATTGATGCCAAAATCCAATAAGTAATCCAATAAACAATGCTGAGAGGTAACCAATGGCTTGAGAAGTTACCACCATAAAAAGTCCACAAAAGTACGCAAGTGAATAAAGCAAATGAGATATAAAAATCCAAACGTTGACCTTTATTCATTACGAATGGTAAGCACTTTCACTAATGCTTCTTCAGACCTCTCAGCATTGTTTATTGGATTACTTATTGGATTTTTCAGCTGCAGAGAGGTATTTACACCGTTGGGAACAATATTTTTATTAATTGATGCCAAAATAATGAACTGAAACTGAATGCCAGAAAATGCATTATTGGATCCTTTGGGAAGTCATCTTCCATAAGGAACTACCACATTGACAGTATTCCCCAAAGAGTTGACCCAGTTGTTTGGGATTTGGAAACTTATGTGGACAGTGACCTAATTTTTGACCATGTCCATTGTAAGAATGTCCTTCTACATTGCACAACTTAAAACAAAGAGATTGTGTCTAGATCTTTGGATGTCATTGTCCCCCTTTACTTAGCCTTCATTAGGCTAATTATTTAATATAATGCCCCCTTTGGCATGTATCCATCCAGACACATGCAACAACTGGAATACCCACAGAGATGCCTTGCTAAAAGGATACAGGGCCTAAACAACATGTCTTACATGGACCATCTAAATGTCCTCTCACTATACCTGGTATCCTAAAGACTGCTAAGATGCAACCTGTGTCTGGCATACAAGACATCCTCCAACCCATAATTGATAGATTTACTTTACATCAGCAAGTCAAATGGCATCAGAAATACTTGGGATAGGGATCTAAATCTCTTCTGTAACACAACAGAATAAACAAAATAATTTGCAGTGACAGGTATATCTCACAGTGCTGTTTAACAGTCTCAAATCCACATAAAACAAAGTTCATCCCTGTCTATATTCTAATGCAACTTAGATCTATGGATGGGAAATATAAAATTTACCTCAGGACTGCCCCCTGTACTACTAATGGACAGAAGCAGCTTCTAAATGCTTTATCCCATGCATGGGTCCCCCTCAAACTATCTATGGTATGATCCAGTTATTTTCATTAGAGGTAATATATAATTATTGACCATAGGATAGGTAAGGGCACTTTATATCCAAATGGTTGTTTTGAGCATAAAAAGACAAGTCAGCTAGGCTTAAAATGGGCTGCAAGGGCAACTAGCCTAGTACTTACCTATGAGCCTATAACCTATGAAAAGGTTTGCCATATACATAAAAGCTGTGTTTCTAACCAGCTATTGTCACTAACATGATCCATGCATATCAACATTGTTACACGATTGTTATAAACTGGGAAATTCATATGAAAGACAACATGCATCCTATACCATTTGCCAACTGTTTATTGCTCCACAATCCAGGTAAAGATCCATTCAGTCAAATAGTACATGTCCTAAACTGTCCAGTATAAACTGGTCCTTCCTTCATCAACTTCCTCTCAATGAACTGTTAATTCATTCAATCAGAACTTTCTAGACATACTAAACTCATTAGCACCTACCAGAAAAATCAGAACAAAATCTAACTTTTTCCCTTGGCTCACCAAATATACCCACACCATTATGTACAAAAGAGACAGTGCCTGGAAAGCCTGGGTCAAAAACAAATCCCCTTCCGTACTTCAAAAGTATAAAGAGCACAGAAACTAGTTAACACTGATAAGAAGAATTTTTTCTGTTCCTCCCAATTAAACCTCCAGAATAATCCAAAATAATTCTGAACAACGATTAATAAACTTCTTTATCCTAGGAACCCAACCCCTTCACTCAAAACACCACAACTGAAACTGCCACTCTCCATAACGGCTGCTTCATAGATACTATCCAAAAGCTTACTCATAATAGCAACACTTCCTCTTCTCCTTCAGCTCCCAACAAAACATCTTCCAATAGCTTATTTAAACCAGTCCCACCACTTATATCAAATCTCTCTTGCTCAAACTCAAACCTTGCTCCCCTCTACTGACAAGCAACCTTCCTACTTCCTCAAAATTGCTGCAGAGTCTATTGTCTATCCTGTATCTATACTCATAAATAGATCCATTAATGAATCCTGTGTCCCTGACATATGGAAATCCTTCTATACAATCCCTCTACATAAGGATGGGAACTCCACTGAACCTTCTAATTTCAGGCCCATTGCCATTCTATTCTGTCTCCAAAATTCTAGAGAAATGCATACATACCAAGCTACGCAAACATCTGCTAGACATCAACCTGCTTACCTCCACCCAGCACAGTTTCTGGCATCACCACAGTACTTCCACTGCATTACTCTCTTTTACCCATACAATGGCCAAGGCCCGTGATAACAACATGCTTATTTCCTGCTTATTCCACAGTTTCCCAAAGGCTTTTGATACTGTTTCTCACTATAAACTTCTAAATAAACTCTCAGACCTCAACCTCTCCAGCTCCTCTGTCAGGTGGTTCTCCAGCTGCCTCTCCAATTTGCAACAATCTGTTCGTTGTCAATCTGTCCTCTCCCACTTTCATCCAGTCAACACCGGGGTTCCTCAAGATTCAATCCTTGACTCCCTCCTCTTCAATAATTTCACAAACAAACTTTATTCTGATTGCAAACTCTCAACTCGGTTACAATACGCCAATGATTCCACACTCATCTTCACTGCTCATAGTATTCCAGACCTTTTAACACTCACTCACACTTACATTCTCAGCCATAGAAACATGGTTCTCCAATAATCAACTAGTACTAAATCCTAAAGCAACAACACTCCTTCTATTCCTTCCTAAAACACTTTCAAACACTAATCCTCCGTTGTCATCGCCTCCCTTGACAACACTTTCATTAAAGCTGAACCTCATAACAAACTACTCAGTATCATAATTGACGATTAATTAAAATATAACCTTCACATCCATGAATGCATAAAAAAACACCAGAAACTCGGGCTACTTTACAGAAATCGGAAATTCGTCATACCTATCTCCAAAATTGCTCTAGCTCAATCACTCTTCTTACCTTGTTTACTCCATGCCCCCTATCTTTATTAACATTCCATCTACTCTTTTGTCCAAACTTGACCAAACATACAGCAAAATAGCAGGTTTGCTGCAAATCTTCCTAATAACTCTCACCGCTGTCTTGCTCTTAAGAAGCTTCAATGGCCTGAATTCTCTCATCAACTACTACTTCCTCAACTGCAGATCCATGAGCACAGGCTCCTTCCCAGGATCATTATAAGCCTGGTGTAGTGTCGATGAGCACAGGTGCCTACCCAGGATCAGTATAAGCTTGGTGTAGTGTCCATGACCGCAGGCTCCTACCCAGGATCATTATAAGCTTGGTTTAGTGTCTATAAGCACAGGCTCCTACCCAGGATCATTATAAGCTTGGTGTAGTGTTGATGAGGACAGGCTCCTACCCAGGATCATTATAAGCTTGATGTAGTGTCGATGAGCACAGGTGCCTATCCAGGATCATTATAAGCTTGGTGTAGTATTGATGAGCACAGGCTCCTACCCAGGGTCATTATAAGCTTGCTGTAGTGTCCATGAGCACAGGCTCCTATCTAGGATCATTATAAGCTTGGTGTAGTGTCCATGAGCACAGGTTCCTACTCAGGATCATTATAAGCTTGGTGTGGTGTCCATGAGCATAGGCTCCTACCCAGGATCATTATAAGCTTGGTGTAGTGTCCATGAGCACAGACTCCTACCCAGGATCATTATAAGCTTGGTGTAGTGTTGATGAGGACAGGCTCCTATCCAGGGTCATTATAAGCTTGGTGTAGTGTTGATGAGGACAGGCTCCTACTCAGGATAATTATAAGCTTGGTGTAGTGTTGATGAGGACAGGCTCCTACCCAGGATCATTATAAGCTTGGTGTAGTGTTGATGAGGACAGGCTCCTACCCAGGGTCATTATAAGTTTGGTGTGGTGTCCATGAGAAATATCACATTCCAAATAGAATGTATTGCAGTTTTACCAAACAGATGCACTATAGTGCACAAATTATTCATATTACATTCTGATATATAGTCCTGGATTTAACAGTATTTTGTTATGTCTTTCAGAACATGTACTTACTAAAAATGTTTTTTATTTTAAAGGTGAATGTTTCTTACAGCTCAAGGGTACAGCCATGGGGGCATATTTTTCCCTAATTTATGCTGATTTGTTTATGGGCTTCTTAGAAGAACAGATTGTTTATGATATGAATCACAACATTTTTTTTTAGAAACCATAGACATTTGGCATAGATATTTAGATGACTGCTGGATGGTCTGGAAATCCAACTTATAATGTTTGTATGAGTTTATACAATACCTCAGTGAAAAAAGTGGGGCACACAGTTTAGTATAAAATTTAATCTTGATAAAATTCCTTTTTTGTATGTTCTGGTTTCCAAAAATTCTGATGGTACTTTATCTACAACAGTGCTTAGAAAAAAATCTCAGTTTAATGCTCTTTTAAATGCTACAAGCTGCCATCGAGCACATATTATCAGAACTATACCAAAGGCACACTTTTTGACAGTTCAGAGAATATGTTCATTTAAGGAATAATTGATACAGCAAGAAGCAGATCTCTCTAAAAGAACTTGTGACAGGGTTTATAAACATGGTGACATACATGCAACTTATAATTCTGTCGCAATATTGATAGAACACAGTTGTTACAATGCGTCACTAACAAAGTTTAAGACAAGTTACAGTTGGTAACTACCTTTGTCAGTTATATTTCCTCTTTTAAGAGTTTGATAAAAAAAATACTGGAAATTTTTATTATCAGATAATACATTTTCTGAAATAATTCCCTCACGTTGTTTATTTTCATATAGACAAGGTCTATATTTCATTATAAAAAAGTTTTTTAAATTGGATATTGTGACACAATAAATGATGGAAGTTGAGCTGTTAACCCAGTGGGCACTGTTTTGCATGTAATAAAGTCATAAGACCTAAACATTTCAGTCTTGTAATACTGCACATGTTTTTGATATTCAGTATTTTAGCACTTGCAGTTCAGAATGGTTAATTTATTTTGTGACGTGTACTTGTTCAACTTTTGATTTTGGCCAAACTTCTAGGCGATTTAAAACCTGTATTTTTGAACATCTAAGTGATATTAGAAACCACAGGGCTTCCAATGCTTTATATAAACACACAGTTAAACACCCTATTGTTAGGTTTAGCATTACAGCAATAGTTAGGATTTGTTTTCTTTAGCAGAATAAACCGAGATGGCATAAAATTTTAAATAGTAAAGAACATACTTGCATTATGAGACCGGGGGCATTGTTTTCTCCTGGGCTCAATGATGCTTTGTAATTGATTTATGTGGAGGCAGACCACAGTTAATTAGTATTCTATTTAAACATGTATTGTGATATTTTGTGATTGAACTACACTGAAGAAGGCAAAGATTTGCATTTACAGAAATCAGTTTGTGTCTTTTTCATAATAAAAAGATTATATGTTAATATTGAGTACTGGACTTTTGGTTTTTGACATTTTGTGTTTTGGCCTTCCACCTTGCCATACCTGTGTGATAATCTGTTGTTCAAAATGCATGTCTAAGGGCCATAATCCCTAATGTGCCAGAGAAGGAAACCTTTATGCCTTCCCCTGTCCATCTTAAGCCACTCTATTTGCTAGTTGGGAGGGAATAGGGCACAGCTTAATGAATGTGCAAGGACCACTGAGACCATGCAACCTCTGATAGGTTTGACAGTATATTATTCCAACTTGCTGGAAGCCAGTAAAACGCATCAGCTTTCCTGCAGGCAACAGAAGCAGAGTGAGGGCATCTCCCAACTATTGTGGCAGTATTAGCAAAAGATGGCTTCATAACAGGGATAAAAAAGGAGGGCCTCCAAGAACTGAATGAATTCTCAGATAAGCAACTAACCATTATCTTCTCTTTGTTCAGTCTGGTGAGTGAGGCATCTGTGTATTGTACAATGGAGTTCCCTATGACAATAGTCCTGGGTAATCTGTTGGCTTGCCTTATGGGCTTTGCTGTTGGGACTCCCCTTGGTGTTGGCATGTGTGTGGTGTTTGGTGTTTGGTGTTGCTTATCTGGAGCCAGGATTTGTGAAATTACACACACACTGAAGTCACTATACCACAGGTTCCAGTATGATTCTATTATAGTCCATGCGGGCATTAATGATCTGAGAAATAGTTCCCTGGAGTGTATGAAGAGATGAAGAGAGCCATTGTTGAACTCTCTGACTATTTATCTCAGGCATTGCAATGAGCAGCATTCTACCTTCACCAAGGATGATGCCACAATATGAATGAAAGATGACTGACTTCAATAATTGGCTTAGTTTCTATTGTTCCAGGGGATTCAATATTTGCCAGCATGGGAGAACATGGTTAGCAAACCACATTGCTTTGCAAAGAATGGTATGCACCTGTCTCCCCTAGGCTTCTGATTATTGGCTAAAACGTTATCCACCCCCATAGAGCCTTTTTTAGGAAATTCCAAGCTGTCAAACCTATCGATATGGCAAATAAAACCCAAATATGTTACAGCTGAATGCTAGAAGCCTGAACAAGAAACTCCACATCCACAGCCTACAAGCTCTTTTCACTCTGGAGAATGTAGACATCTGTGCCTTTAGCGACACATGGTTTAAATTCACAGAAAGTACTCTGTCAGTGCAAGGCTTCAGTGCCTTCCACACCTTTAGACCATCAACTTCACAGACAGGGGCAAAAGGTGGAGGTGTCTCAGTCTATATTAACAACAAGCATAAGTCTACTTTGGTTAAACAGAATGATGCCCTGGAATTTATCCACATGCAAATCACCACAGACAAAGTCCCATACCATATCCTAGTAAGCTATAGGTCACCATCTTTGTCCCTAGAATCCCATCTTACCACATCTTTACTTTAACAGTTTTAGTTAAGTGATGCTGTACATTTTTTTTTTCATTTTGATGTCTTTTTTCAGTTATTGCCATTGATTATTCCTAGACACCTTGCTTGCTTTGAAATAGTTTTGAAAAATAATATAACTATTTAAAAATGTTCTTATTTTCTTCTTTGCATGATACACTATTTATTGAGCATGCTCTGCTCTAATCAGTATATAGGGGCTGGGTTGCTGCTCTTGTAAGCATTCTAGAAATCCTTTTAAATTAAGATAATTTGTGATATGCCAATTATAACTTTATAATTTCTAACATTTTTTTACCTAGGTTGCTTGCTGAAATTTTCCCCAAAGCATCAGAACTGTATGAAATTGTTGCATCCAACAGAGAACAATGGATCAAGGCTTCTCACAAATTCACTCTTCGTGGGTTGCCCAGCAATAATTCCCTTGACTTCCTGGATGAAGAATATGATGCCCTCATGGCTGCTGATGAAAGTGCAAAGATGAACGGTTGTGTGAATGTAAAAGGACAAATGGCAAGTGCTGAAGAATGACACAGGTTGAAAAAGAAAAAGGAACCAGCCATTGCTTACCGAAGTATTCAATGTTCTATTTCAAATTCATCTTGACTCAGAGAATATAGAGAAAACAACAAAACAAATGTCTTAACGTTTTCATTCTATTTTCTAAACTGGCACAGCCAACATCCTACTCTTTCTGTAACACATTTAAAGTCAAAGAGAAACTAGTCCCATACGTAGTAATGGTTCCTAGCTGTAAACCTGCTTGATAAAAGGACTGTGAAGGCAGCAGACTAAGGCTAAGTCAAGGAGATTGTCAGTCATATACACCTCACACCCATTTGCATTTAACTCTGGTCTAGTTTATCTGACTTAATTCCAGTGACCTATTTTCCATGTATAAGTACTTCTTCAAGTACATAGAACATATACACACAAGTTGCCATTTTAAATTAACAGGATTTATCCCCAGTGCTTAAAAAAGTTATTCAGAAAGCACTAAGTTGGCGTGCCTTTCAAATAACTACTAATAGGCTAGCTTCGATTAGATAGATAGATGTTTCTATCTTTTCTATCTGGTGTGCACATTGATGTGAAGATCAAACTATGCTGAGTCTGCATTCCATGAATGTAGGGATGTTGAGTGCTTTGATCACTGGTTTGGTCCAATCTCATTTCTCAAAGTACATTGTTTGAGTGTGAAATATTTAACCATGATTATTAGAAGTATTTTAATAATTGAAAAGGCCACCACTCACAGCAGTGTTTCAGTCACATGACCTCAGTTTTTACTCAAATGGGGAAGAATTTGCTTTGTCTACTTTTCATGACACAAACCTTGGCAGGGATTTACTTTTTGGTGACTTTATATAGGATGGAAAAAGTAATGCAGGAAGGATGTAATGGTATGGACTGAAAGGTTTAAGTGATCTCTTTAAACTAGCTTTCACATTATATAGTCTCATATTCAGGAATGAGGTGCCTTTTGTCAAAGTACCAAAGAAGTGAAAAAACAAGGGTTTTAGCTAAAAGTCATGCCAACTAGACAGAAATCTCATTTGTGTTTAAAGAAGTGCACGTTTCTTTTTCCAGGATGCATATTTTGCTTACTCATAAAGACACAGCACAGTGTGCATTTTGGTGCTAGTGGAGATATAAAGCTTTCCCGTAGTTATTTTTTGACCATTTGGTCACAGTGGTTCAGCTGTCCTTCAGCCTGGTACTCTTGGAACACAACTTTTCTGCAGAATTTGCTGATAATGTAATAATACTTACTTCCTCAACAAATCTTATTTATATATATCCACAGCAGTATCAGTGGTGCAACAAGTAGCAGAAGGCTATGGGTTCTATTCCTACCCCTGGTAGATCAATTGCTGACACTGCAGGGCAGCACAAGGGGGTGCTACACTCCTCAGTGTGTCATCTTTCAGATGAGACATTAAACTCACGCCCAATGTGCTTGAGTTACTGGTAGCTCAGATGGATGTAAAAGATCCGACGGCACCTATCAAAAATAGTGGGGGTCCTTTGTTTATATACAAAAATAACTCTCATTTACAAAATATTTACATATTTACAAATATTTACATATGTACAAATGTATAAATATATAACTCTGTTTACACATATCCATAATTTCCTTTACAATCATGCTACATTTTCATCCCTATTAGACCCCCACTCCTTTTTCCATAACCACCATCTGATTTTACTTGAGTGTTGTTAAAATCCATGTACCATTAAACATAATTTCCTTTATTCTTTCATTCCATATAACCCATATAACATAAAATAACTTTCATCTATTCGTTTAACATATTCTTTACTTCTATTCTTATAATATCCATATTTAATCATATCCATGTTTATTTTATCCATGTCTTTTATATCTTCAAAAAATCTTCATTACATACTTTTCCCCATAACATTTTTACTCTTTTACATTTCAAAAATACATGTTCTGTCATTTCTTCTTGAAAAGGTAAACATATTCTATCACTTTTCTTTTTAAATGGCATGTTTTCTTTAACTGGCAATTTAGCTATTACCAGTCTGCACAAAATTTTTGACATTCTACTTTCTGATTACACTATTTGCATCTTATTTTTATAGCTTTAATTTTTTTCATATGTTAGATTTTCCCATGGTTTCACATAGTAAAGTTTTATCATTACATTCTTACACCATACTTGCTATCTTTTTATATCATTAATTTTTTTATTTTCCACAAAAAATATTTTTTTCTTGGTGACATTTTATTTCTTCATTTATATCCTCTTTTTCTCCTTTTTTAACCATACCCCATTTATCATATTATTTAAACAGTTTTACTACTAATCTCTCATCTTTTTCATTTATCCACTTTAACACTTTGTAAAAATTTAATGAAGCAGTGTATACTACTGGGTTAATTAATCCTAAACCTCCTTCTTCTTTATTTACATACATAAAAACCGCTTTTTACTGGCTGCAGTCTAGAACCCCATGTAAATGAAAACATTATCTGCAAATACTGTTGGCAACATAAATAAATTTGCTAAGTATGCTATTTTTCCATCAGTACTGAATGTATCAAATAAACATTTTTCTCCTGAATGATAATTTATATGTTCTACAGAAAAGATATGTTTGGTTTATTTCTTCTATTGTTTTTTTTTTTTCCCATTGAATTCTACTTACATCTTTATTCCCAAATTTCATACCTAACACAGAAATACAATTCATTGTGAAATATATACACACAGTCTTTACTCTGTCACCTAAACCTTTAATGTTCTCTTTATTTAAAGCCTTTCCTATCATCTCTAGGCACTTTTTTATATACATTATTACTTCTTTTATCCAAATATTGTTCTTTGCCGTGTTCATAACTAATGGAAAGAGTATACAACTCATTGAACATCCCTGTCTTACACCATTCTTCATATGTACCTCTTTGCTTAACAAGCCATTTACAAGTATTTTTACTTTATTATTATTATACACTGACATACATAATTTCCTAACTTTCTCACTTGTATTATATTATTCCATTATTACCCATAAAACGTCATGCCCAACTGTGTCAAATGCCTTATTAAGGTTTCCTGTCATGATTTCCACTTCTTTTCTGTTCATAATATCATCCACAATCTCTCTATCATTAATAATTCTTGACAACCCTTCTCCTTTATACTATATATGCTATCTTCCATAATATTTTCCATTTCAGCGTCAAATCTCTTTTGTATTATTTTCATAAAGATCTTATAATCATTATTATTCAATACTATTGGTCACCAGTTTTTTTTAATTCTCTTCTATCTTCCTTCTTCCATATGAATTTAAGTATTCCACTACATAATTCTTACATAAAACCTTCATTTGATCATTCATTCAAAATCTTTAAATTTTTTTTTGCCAATCCCTTAAATTTTTATACAGCCTTTACCCTGTTCTATCTAGGCCTGTAGCCAAATCTATATTTACTCGACCTAAGAGTTTATCTAGCGCATTTAAAGACATTCCCTTTCCATCTCTTTATTCTCTTTTTCTGTTAGCTGTTTTACTTTCCATATGTTTCACTACAGTCTGTTTTCTTTAAACGTTTCTTGCATAGATTGTACCACAGTGTTTGTAAGCTTTTCCAGAGTTCTTTCTATTTCTCCTTCTCATTTTGCATTTTTCATTTCTGTCATTACACTACCATCTTTCTTTACTAATCTGCTTAAGTAACTTTATACTTTATACTTCTCTTTTTCCTTGTAAAAATATATTTACTTATATAACAATTCTATTTTTCTTAAATTCTTTCATATAATTCTTTTTCTTTATCAAAGTATTTTATATCATTATGTTCTAAATCTTCCAAAGCATCATTATATATTCTTTTATATTTTTCTTTCTCTACTTTTCTCACATTTTATGCCACAGTAAAAAAAAAAATATATATATATATATATATATATATATATATATATATATATATATTTTTTTTTTTCCCTTAAATATCCACCATTGAGACCAGTTTCATAAAATGTTCTCATATTAATATTATCTTTCCATAACTGTATTACTAATCTCTTTCCTTCTTCATTCCATGCTTTCTCATTTATCCTTTTTATTCCTTTACCTATTTTTTACATATTCCTTATTTTCTTTTATCTCTAGCTTTATTGCAAGATGATCATAAAATCTTGTTTCAAGTAGCTCCCCTTCTCCTATAGTTAAATCTTCTGATACTATAAAATAATCTATTTCAGTTCTATACATATCCATTTTGTAAGTCCATGATTTTTTGTCCCAAAGTTTTACCTTACCACATCTTAGAATTTCTAATGTTTTTCTTATATCATTTCCTTTCTCTTTTACACTTGCTTCTTAAATCACAGTTAAAGTCTTCTGTTATTATAATATTCATATTTATCACTACTTAGTCTAAATAAGCTTTCCCTTTCTTTAAAATTAGTATAAGCATATAATGTTGTAATTCTTTATACTTATTCTTTCAATTTTAAATCCACAATGGTTATTCTTCCCATGTTTGCTAAAGGTACATCTAACATCTTTACTATATTTCTACACAATACAGCTAATCCAGAAAATCTCTCATTTCCCAAATTCTAGATTATCTTTCCTAACCATAGTTTTTCTGTTTGTAATCTTTCTCCAATTGTTAAAAATATTGTGTCTTCTAATATAATTACATCTACATCATATGTATTACACCACTCCAAAATTCTTATTCTTCTTACTATATTCTTAGTAGTATTCACATTTACAAAAAAAAACACTACAAGATTTTCGTTTTCCCTTTGATTCATGGTTTCATAGGTTCATAACTAATTGCTAGGCTAGCTTTTTTAATATGCCATTCTAAGACAACCATTTTCATTTCTAAAGATGAGAATCAAACATTAAACCTAAAGTCTGTGATTCAAACACCTTAACCATTATACCAAGCCTCAGTCTTTAGTTTTATATATTCTTTTTTATTCATTTCCTTTCTTTTTTCTTGTGTACTTATCCCTTTACATTTTCTTTTTTTTTTTTGCCTTTTACCGTTTTACCAATATACTTCTTTGTTTTCCCTCTCACTACTTCCTAGTTTATGGCTTCATCACTTAATTCAGAACCGTCTTCTATATCCTCTTTATTATTTTTTCCCATATAATTGGCTTCTGTTTCTACTACTTCTAAAATTTCTTCTCCTTGTTCATTTTCTTCCCTTTCTTTTTTTTCTTACTGTTATTTTCATTTTTGTATTCCATCAATAAATGTCCAATTTTATTACATTTATAACATTTCAATTCAGATTTTTTGCACCATGTCCCATTTCCTTGCAAATATAACATTTTCGTTTGTCACAGATACTTATCAAATGATTTTCTTTTCCACAAAAGGAGCATGTTTTGGGTTATCCCCAGTATTTTACAACACCCCTATTCTCCTCCACATTTATCATACTTGGTGTATATATATATATATATATATATATATATATATATATATATATATATATATATATATATATAATGTTTTCTCTTTATATTTTTAATACAGTATTACAATCCCAGTCACCAGTCCACTTACCCCTTTTGTCATAAACTTTTGCAGTGTCCAGTACTTCTTTACATAAAGCTTTCAAATGTCCTTTCAAAGTCTCTCTTTCTACCGCTGTTCAAAACTGTACATGAATCTTCTTTTTTGTTTCCCTGTTAAATGCTTTTATTACATAAATATTCCATGGGTTACAGTCTTTCTTTTTTAATATTCTTCAAGAAAAATTTCCATTGAAAAACACCTATCTCAAATATAATGTCACAAAATGTTTCTTTGTTAATAAGATTAAATGTTCTTACCTCATGTGCTTTTACACTCAAAGGAGCTATTAAATTGTCCGACACTTCATATTTGTCTATTTCTTTGTCTTCTTCACTTTCAATCCTTATGACATGCTTCTGTTTTTCATTTTCTTCTGCCTCCTTTTCTGCTACTCTTTTGCCTTCTTTTATTTTCTCTGCATATGTCTTCTTTTCCATCTCCCCATTATTCTTCAGGATTGTCTCTGCATCCTCCTTTTGTATTTTCTCCATAATATCCACCCAGGAGACATCACCTTAATTTTCTGTCTCACTCTGCACCACCATTTCTTTAAGTAAATCATGCCACAACCCTCCCAACTGGAGTGCTTTAATTATACATCCATCATTTGCTGAGTCATCTCCATCAAACAGGTTTCTTTGAAACATTTTCTCAGAATTCTGTACACATTCTCCAGTCTCAATATTTTCTTTCTCCTTCATTTCTTTCTCTACTCCATCATCTCCTTCTCTCGCCATCTACCTCCCTGTTTCTCCAGGCTACCTCTGTGCTTGGAATGGAAACAGGAAGTGCCCCTCCAAAATGGTTCCTACTCACAACAATGACTATTAGGGGAAATTCCCAGGTCCCCTGGCCAAATTGCTCATACTAATATAAACACCACCTCAGGACTTCCCTGAAAGCAAGCTACTAGCCTAGTGGGACTAATCTGAGCAATAAAGGATAGATAAATATCAAAGATGAAATTGACTGAGACACAAAACATCAAACAATTTCCTCTACAATCACTTTCATAATAAAACAGAATCAACAAACTATACTGATAACAAATTTAAAGAATACTCTCTACATTTGTGACCAATAAATAGAATACAAAACACAACTGTAGAGAACAACAACATGTAAATCCATGTACAGCATAAACACTTCAAATACATTTTTTACATGGTAAACTGTGTCCCCACCCGCACCCCCCTGCTATTTATATGTAGTAACTCCATGGTCATACAGCCACAGAGAAAGTAAAATTTCTCAGAATTATTCTCCAGTCATCTTACAGAATTTGATAAAACTGTAACACTAGTTATTTAATTTATAACTCATGGGTATCATTAATTGCACACAGACAATTGCAGGAGACTGAACATACCAGAAGAATGCATCTAAGATTGTCAAATTATGCAAATCAGTATAGTAGCTGTGCTCTACCAGAGACTGGTACATTAAAATTCACACAATATTGGAGTGTTCAAAATGTTTACAGCATCTTCATTATTTGTGATGAAACGTATCGAACAAAATGCTTCAAATACTTGTCAAGCAAAATGCCTATCTCAGTCTGCAGTTGGTCATGCTGTGATCATTGCAGTACTCTGTTCAACAAAATGTAAATAAAACAAAGAAATAAAAAAATGAAAGAAGGGCATACATACAAAAGTAAACAATAACTAGGCTAGGTTTAACAGAGGGAAGCTTTTCATTATTTATTCATGGTCTATCCAGTTTTTTTATCACTCCATACCTACCATACCATTACTGTAATAAGCACATATTGTACTTCTCTTACACTGGTCAGCAATGCAAAACTTCCCTGTTTAATTCATTTCATACACTGTATGAACAGAGGTCTGGCCTGCAGTGGTAAGGTTTGCCACCACAGACAATTAAATATAGCTGTTTGACTATGAACATTTTGTTTCCACAAACTGCTTTCAGCTAATAGCAACATTTGTCTGTGTGGCAGATTTGCAAATAACCTAGAAAGAGTTATTACTTATACCACAAGAGAATTTATACGATAACTATTTACTGAACATTAAAGAGTAATTCCCTTCAAGTAAATTAATTTGCCAGAAATGAAATGTCACACAAGAATAGTTATTGCTCGCAAACTCTGGTTTTGATCTTGAGATAACATTGTCATTTTAATGAATACATACTATTCATATTTTCTGCACTATAAAACATACTATTTTTGGTCAGAAGTATTAAAATAGTGCCCACACAATTAAACCCTGTTTTTTTATACATCTTCTGTACTGAACTACTTGAAGATGTAATTCTTCTACAGTAAGCATTTATCTTCTGGTTATAAAAGTATATTTGTAAATCAGTGAGTGCAATGATAGTGAACAATCTGAACTGGCCTGACATGCAAATGTGAAAGAGAAAAATTAATAGCTGTGACACAGACAAGGGGGTTAAAAGCTGCATGAGTCTAAGTGGCATCAACCTTGATATTTTTTTTTGCTAGTAATATATATATATATATATATATATATATATATATATATATATATATATATATATATATATATATATATATATAAATATATAAACAAAAGGTCTTTGGTAATATATGATGTACAAACATATCAGGAAGCACTAGTAACATAAAAATAGGCATAATCCCTCTTTTAGGTATATCTCTGAAAACATTATTTCTGTCATTTATTTCACTAGTGCTGGTTTTAGTTGTAGTTCTTGTACTTAAGAATTAAAGGACCCATTGATTGTAGAAATAATGTGTCATAAATATTTCCACAAATGGTCCATGTGTGATCTATAATTAATTAGCAACTACACATGGAAAACATAATAAACTATCCAATATGAGAATGGGAGACCTCATCATGTCATATTGGTTAAAATGGTCATCTCATTGAAAGTTTTCCCTTTCCTCAAGTCGCGCTGTGACCCTGTTGTAGTAGTTAGGTAATGGTGTTGAAAGTGAGACTGGAAGGGATAGCTCAGCCTGCTATAGAAACACTGGGGTTGCACCACTGTCAAAGGAGGCAATTTTTCTGTCTTGTCATCTTCAATAAGTTAGGATATGATTGGCTGTTTTTTTGAGAACCATCCAATATGATACAAGATTGGTCAGGAAATGTATTGTTATGACACTTACCACATCCTGGTGGATTTGGGTCTATATTAAATCAGCAAACACTTAAAAAAGCGAACGTTGATTTATCGACCAAATGTAAGTGAAAGCTTACAATCCCGAACAGTCCCAAACAGAGATTTTTTTCCCAGGGAAAAAGATCCCTGTTCCAAAAAAGGAAAAAAAAACCTTTAAAACATTACATAAACTGGGGGGCTTCACCCCCCACACCCCCTACTTAAATATATCAATTCCGAGATCGCACTACAGTGACAAAAATGGCAAAATAACGAAGGCTGCCAAACGATTTCTTTCCCAGGGAAAGAATTTACTTATACCATTTCGGTATTTTACAGTTTCGTGCTTTCAAGTTCGATCAAGATGCATTTGAAAGAATGCGTCCTCGATCATATAATAGGAAACCATGGATTTGATGCTTTAACCAAACAGTTGTGGCTAAAAGCAGATATGTATAGGACAAGTACACGCACACAGTTAACCAACAAGTAAATTAAAAAGGGTAAAATGTTTTGATGGAGTACAAAATGTGATAAGTCTATCCAGAGAGGTCGAACATCTTGGAAGCATGACTATATGAATGAACTTTGTAATGGTGATATGATTTAAGGTAATTTTTTGTAATATGATGAACCTTACTAGATTGTTTTATGTTGATTAAGTGATTGAATAGAAAAGAAATAATACTGTCAAATAAGGGTTAAGAAGACATGTAGTAAATAAGCCACGTCTTGCAGTCCTTAGATTCCTGTCCCAAACTTTTGCCCATACAAATCATGTTTGAACAAGGTATTTACCTGTGCAGTTCACCATGACCCTCGCCTGAAAAGAGTCATTACGTTTCATTTTGTAACATTATGAGTGAGTTGAATCATACTAATTTGAATAGTGTTAGCTATTATTTTATGTACGTAATTGCAAAAATCTTACCTGTAATTACCTCTTAATAATGTTTCTACTGAAAATGTGCCACAATAGTCAGAGTGAAGGGTTAGGTACTGAAACAGTAGGACTCAATACTCGTTCATGTTCATATAAAAGTTACAGCGTTGTTTAGTAAATTCTTTCCTCACTCACTTCACTTTATGTCACATTAATTCATTCTGCTAATGGAGAAACTTTATTTTTCTTCTGCACTATATCACTTTTCTAAATCACAAAAATGTGTAGCACTTGTACACTAAAAAGAAAACAACATGGAAAATTCAGGTTATCAACAGAGAATAAAACTGCTTCCATAATGAAAATTGAAACACAATCATTTATAAACCTGATGCTTAATCACATGTGATCTGGAAAACAGCTTACCTAAAAGCACTTGCACATATTCAGGAAAGCAATTTTTGCAGGGATTCAGCCCCAGCAGTGCCACAACCACGTCTTACAAATGTCTTAATTGTGCAATAGTGTGCAGAGGAAAACTCATGTCAGGTCTGATATCCCACCTGTGCCCCAGAGGGTGACAGGTCTATCAAGAAATGGAGTACAAAGGATTATTCCAGTCCATTTACAACAATAACACTCATTCATCTACCTACGTACCTGAATAAACTACTTGAAACTTCAACAAGGAATATTTACTCATCCCACAGGGAGGGTATCAGAGAGAGAGTCTACTAGATCTGTTAGCTAAAGTGAGTTTTTATGAACTAATCCTTTGTACTCTGTTAATTGTACAATAGTGAGGATAGGAGAAATACCCCACTACATTTCAAAGTAGTACTGCACAAAACACTCGGTGCCTATATGTCGAGAATATGGCCTACATATGTAAATCTGACCTGTTGTGAACAAGTAATTAGAATCCAAACAAATCACCTTAGACCCCTAGAATGAAAAGTGACACTGATAAATCTTGATTCCTTAGCATACAGTCATTTTACAGATCCAGTTTCCTTGCTATTTAATGCCTATGATGGCTCTAAGTTATCTGAGAACACTGTAGTCTAGTTTTGTTGCATTTATGGATTCGGCTCTCAGTCTAGGTAGATAAATTATTTTATGTTACGTAACTAATAAAGGTATAGCACGTAGGTCCAAGGAGGTCATTGTTCAACTGTATTCAGTATTCATCAGACCTATCATTGAGTACAATGCCCCCTTTTGTATGTACCTACCCAGGCACATCAAACAATTGGAATGTCCAAAGAGGTTCCATACTAAAATAATACAGAGCGTAAGTAACATGTCCCGTGCAGACTGCCTCAAAGCCTTATCCCTGTATTCTGCCTATACAGGTTTTTGAGGGGAGATCTATGTCTGCCATACAAGACATTTTCAGACCTCACGCTGATGGACCTCCTGTGTATCCACAAAACAAACAGCACCAGAATTACCCATTCTAAAGATTTAAACCTTGCATGTGATATAAATAGGATCTGCTGGAGAGACAGGTATGTGTCCTAGAAACTATTCTCTCTGTGGAACAGACTCCCATAAATGTGAAGCAGAGTTCCACCTTAACTGAATAAAAGTGTAACTTTTACAATTGGATGGGGAACAGGAAATTCATCAGTAGTTTGGCACCTATATCTCTAATGGTCACAAGCAGCCTGTAAATGGTTCATCTTCCAGGCCCCTGTTTGTAAATGTTTCACCTCCTAAGCCCTTGCTTACACTTATTGTAGGTACCAGAACTTGTTAGAGATTTAGGTGGATAGCTAGACTTAAAAAGGCCCCAGTTGTCATTAGCCTCGTACACATCTATTAACCTATGAGCTTATAAATACTACGTCTGAAAGGAGTGGTGTAGCTGGCCCATATATAATTGTGTTGTGGAAGTCTTTTATCCTTCATTTCTTATAATACTGCAATATTCAAATATTCAGGAAAAAACAATTATTGAGCCAACATCCACAACACTTTTTGCATAACTCTACAAAGGTCAGCTGTATTGACAAACCTGTGAAATTAAATTATTTCCCACATAGTAATTAGATAGCCATATGTTATTTCTTGTGTAATTTGTTGCATAACATTCATTTGTAGTGTTGTTACAGTAATCTTGAAAGTTAATACTCTGTTAGAGGTACCTTTCAGATAATAGGCACTTTTCTCAGTAAATGTAATTTGGGTCCATGGTGTATGATTGCACAGACACTGGTACATTCATTTGTCTGTGTTCTTATGAACTGAAAGGAACACCGTGACCTCAAATGTCACATCATGGAAAAATATATGCAGATTCATATGAAATAATTTAGAATATTATGCAGTATTCCAGCACAACCAATAAAAGACTGAAGAAGCAGTTGCATATATACACTTTCCACTTTCACAGCTAATAAATATTCCATTCCTGAACTTTGAAGCAAGCAGTTAAAACTTTATATTTATAAAACAAATCAGCCTCAGTAGCCTCAAAAGGAAAGTGTATTAAAAGTGAATTATGAGATCATTACCAAAGATTACATAAAATATGCCACACTAAAGAAAGATTAAATTAGCGTTCGGCAGCATTTAATGCTGTTTACTGCTGTTCATTCAGATCCATGTTTTGTCCCTCCTAATCTCACTGAATCAGAATCACAAGCATTTATAGCCACATTTACACATGCTCAGGGTTAAACCCACATACGCATGCATGCATGCACAGACGCGCACACACACACACACACACACACACACACACACACACACACATACACACACGTGCATGTTCACACACACACACACACACACACACACACACACACACACACACACACACACATGCAAACATGCACAAACAGGTACGCACACACACACACACACACACACACACACACACACACACACACACACACACACACACACAAACAAAAACAAAAATTATTGTAATTTGTTGTCTTTAACTTGCACATTGTATACATTACACTAAATGAAATGTTATAATCAGCTGCACACCCTCATAAAGAGATAAACAAACACCTTAGATGAAGAAATTCTGACTGAACGCTGTCTCTTCCTTGGAAAATGACTTCACCCATTCAGAAGTACAATGCAGAACAATATTACTGTGAGCATGAGATGCTTGCTTGAAAACAGAAAAGTAAGTAATAAGGGAGTGTAGCTTTATAGGCTAAGCGCAATCTTGTTAGTGCAAATTATAACTTTGTCAGCCCAACATTTTTGCATATTATTATAAAACATGATGAAATTTAAAAAGTTTTACTAAGATGCCTTAAAAAGAAATCTCAGTTATTGCAAAACATGTTCACTGAATATTATAATGCAAATGTGGAAAAATGTACATATTGACAATTGTTTTTATATGACCAGAAAACTGCTTGAGCCACTTTAGTAATTTTTCTTCTCACAGGTGCTGTATTACAAAGCAACAGTTAAGGAAGACTAAAGGATTTCAACTACATTGATGTAGTTCAATTTATTATGGTGTTTGCAACAAGTCTAATGTTTCCTAATGTATTTATTTTTGTAAAAACAGTGAATAAAATTGTGTTTACATTTCAATCATAGGTATGATATCTAGATTAGTACTTTTAATAGATATTGTCCTTCCCTCTCTTTTCTTTATATTCTTTTATTTTGTCTGTGTTACGTGTTAGAACTGAATGGGCTAAAATATCTTAAATGTAGCTACTAAATCCTGATGTCCCAGTGGCTGAAGTCATCATGCATAAGTTAAAATAGAAACAGTTTATGACATATCTTAGGGCTAGATTCTAAAACAGTTGATCTTGGTGTAAGTCTGCCCTAACTCCAAAAGACTTGCTCTCAGTGATTTACATAAGGCCTGTCTCTAAACAAGTTTACATTGGGGGTCAGATTCCAAAAGACCTTCTCTGAGTGTAAGAGGTAGCTTAAACTGAGAGAAGGTATTTTAGAACCAGGCCCACAATGTGAACATATTATTTTAGAATCACTGAAAGCTGTTGCATGTTTACATGGCCCATTGTCTAGTCCCCTCCTATGCCAGCACAGGCAGTTCTTTGAAAGCCATTGCCATTTTACATCTACTGTTGTTCTTTGACCCCGTATGGTCTCTACCAGTGTTATTGGCCTTACTGTTCTACTACACCTTTGGTCACCTGATTGCTTATTGCATGCAGGGATACATCTTTACACTTTCTCCTCACTCTAACTCTGCCCATCCACACACATAAAAGGTTTGTCATTCTCATTCTTTCTCTGCATTTAAATGTGTTAATTTTAAAATTCTTTTTTAAAATTCTGTCATCTACCACTTACATTTCAAGTTAATAATTTGGACCTTTCTTATGCAGCATTTAGTATATTATACCTATCTCATTTTCCTCTTCTTCTGTTCCTCCTTCATTCTGCTTGTGCATTTTGGAGATGAGACTTTCTGAGCTGGAAAAAGTTTAAAATGCCAAAAAACACCTCCATGCCCCTGTTACTGCTGGTGATAATCCATCATCTGCACCTCAGCTGATTTCTTGTCATCCTATCTTTCTTATTGCAGTACTTGTCTATCTTCTGATATATGAGTCATAATTTTTACAGCTTAGCTTCCTGCTTTGTAAACACCAACTACAGTTCACCCACTTGCTATACATTTTTCGAGTTTCTATGACCAAGTATATTATTATATTATGAAACCTAAAGAATATATCCATTACCTTATAAGCTTTATAAAAATGTCATAATTGTTTTCATGAAGCTGTTGGTTGTTTCATGATTTATCCCCACTGGAATATAATTTTTTCACTAGTCTTTGCTGCCTATCCCAGAACCAATTTTTTCCATAGTTTATTGAATTTTGATCGCTGCTGTGGTTGAGAACTCCACTTCTTTCTTATTTGGATAAAACTGTAAAAGTTACTGAACTCCAGAAAACAGCCAGATCGACAGCTGCCATAATTAGTCGTAGTTCCATGTTTCAAAATTAAAACGAGTTGTTCTACATTTCCAGTTTCAGTACTCAAGTAACTGAACTTGGAAGGCACAATGATATTCCAGCAGGGTCTAAGGTTAATCATCAGTCTAGCCCTACAGTGAAACTCAGTGCATTGAATTCAAACCATCAGACAAGCACCAAGTTATCAAACCCATCAACATCTCTAAGAACAGTGCAATTGCAGAGACTCTTGCACAGCTATAACTTTAAAAGTACTAACAACAAAATCACATGACAATGAAGAAATCTGAAACACCCCGAATTCCAGAGTTTTATGATCTGCAAAACTACAGCTAAATTCTAAGCTAAAGTTAACACCTGCACCCCACACTCCCACAACTTTAAATATATTTCCTCTGAGATCACACAATGGTAGGGGTAAAAACAAACTTTCTTACCCATTATTGGTTGAGCTTGATGGACAGCAACTCAAAAGTAACTTTTCCAGTGAAATGAGCTTCAGATGCACTTAAACTGCATGTCTCTCCTACATCTCACCTTTATGCTGTACCATTTTTAAATATATACCTCAGCTGATTAGGTTTTCAGTTTTTAATAGAGTATGTTGGTTATCTACATAGTCTCCTTTGTGGCCCAGTGTAGTTTTACAGCATGATAAATTATACAAAATATTCTAGATTTGCTTTCTTTATACAAACTGAGAAGAGGTCACTGTGAAAGGAGAAATCAAAAATATGTTTTTGAAGGGCTCAAATTGCCAGAATCATTTAGTAAATGAACATATGAAATTGTATATTTATTAAAAAAGACAAAAATCTAAAGTTTGTCATGTTGAGTCTGTCCTAACCCAAGAAAGCAAACATCTTAGAATGCTATATAAATCTAAATCATGTATAACCAAAGATACTGTGTTAATAACAGCTTGTACAAGTGTATTTCCTGACCCTGTTTAGGCCTCAACAATTATTACTGCTAGAAAACAGAGCACATTATTAAACCCAGCTCACATTGGAGACTAGGTATATCAGTTCCATACAATAAGACAACTGAAAGAAGTTGGCTCTGAATGACCAGGACTTTGTTCTTGTACACGCAGTATGAATAAGGATTCAAACAATTGAACTAGAAATCAACTACAGGTCAGTGTCAGAAATACATTCAAACATCATTCTTAAATACCTTTGACCGTTGACCCTTGATTTTTTCCAAAACTGGGCATATTTTATTTCATACTGTATATTCGGCTTCAACTGTTACCTCACAATCAGGTTGCACCAGAAACAAGGTCCTCTCTACAGCATTCTTCACTAGTGAAGCAGGCTTAAGATGGAGTGGTACTTTTCCGTTATCAGGGCAACAGTTCAATCCTGGTACTGGAGATTATCAGGAGCTGCATTACTATTCTCTATTTTTTATGTTAAAAATAATTATAAATAAATATTTATAATAAATAATTTTCTCTCTTATTTTATCAATACAAAAATGGATACAGTAATCTGAATTATCTGGCATCTTGCAGCTGTGATCAGAATCCTCGCACAGCTGTTAGCCCTGATGTGCTTTACATTTAGAATCGGAAAGCAGCTATCTATGAATGCGTTTTTTTAAAGTGACAGCTACTGCTTTGAAAAGGTTGCCATGTTATCAAGCACGAAAAATGCACGGAAGTTAAACAAGTGATTCTCCTTCTTGTTGTCATGTACGTAATACTTATAGAAGAAATTTAAGTAAAATCGCATCACAACTACCTGAAAAGTAAAAGAATGACAGCAGACAACATTTTAAACATTTGGAAGTGAATACGGAGTTTAATTAAATATGTTCTACAATACATATGGATCAAAATGCAGTAGGTAACAGTTATGCAGGAGGCATGAAAGTTAAAAATGTCTCATAATATAAAATAGGGAATTCTTGGGGTTGGCACATCTTCACATAAATTCTGCCAAATAAGACTCTAGATGATGTCTAGCACTGCCTCGATGCCTTTTATTCTGCCACTATGCACTTTCCCATAATCGCTCCACAGTTTGTGTATGATAACCACTATCTGGATCAACAAAATTATACTTATTGTTAACAGTAAAATGATCATATCCAGCATCCCTTAATTCATCAGTCTAGTAGATGGTATTACCTTCTTCTACATTGTTCTGGATGACAGACAGTAAAGTTTAGGCTGAGTGGTCAGGGACAGCCACCAGAAAGCACTGTTTGGTCTCACAGCACAATCGTCCAAAAACCCAATGTTGTGGAAGAACACGACCAACATAGTTTTTTTTTCTCCTAGTAAAAAGACTTTCATCAACTTCAACAATTTTGTTTAATCCACCAATTTTTATAGAAGGCTGTGGAAGTAATGCAGTAGCACACACTTCACGCATATAATTATTCCAGTCTACAGTAGTGTTATGATTCATGTGTAACTGAAGCTTACAAAAGTCCACAGATGTCAATTTCTGACACCAAAAATATATAAATCTTACAGCAATAAGGAAAGGGATGCATGACCCCTCAAACCAGTTTTGACTTCGTAAACCCTTTTTCTCAAGGCATCCACGTTGTGTACAACGTCATTTAGGTGCTTCCTTACTACTGACACATAAGTTCATAATGTGTCTGTCTGAACAAAATCTTCCCTTATGCAGTATTCCTTTCTCCTGTAAAAATTGAATAGCCGAGTCTTCATCCTTGGACAATTGCCAGATAGTGTAATCTGTGGTACGTGGGAAATAACTAGTGTAACTTTGACAGGACTGACACTATCTGTGAAAGACACATCATCTGCTGATATGACTATATTCCAAGTGCGTGGCAAATATTATAATAAAATGACAAGTGAGAACTCAGTCCTACTAATTGATTATCATTACAGAAAATAATGACATAATATTAGCAAGGACTGTTTGGTTTGCTGGCAACATTTACTGTAAGAGGGGCTGATAATAAATGCATCTGTAATCTATACTGTTTTTTACATTTTAAAAACATTTATAACATGTAGTTGGATCCACTTAATTGTCCATAATGTGATGATTTAGATGAATGGGTGGGAGGGGGCGTAATGTTAACTTATTTTTTAAGTGGTAAAGATGGTTTCCAGTCAATGTTTTCCAATCATACAGTAAGCTCACAGTTCGTCTTCCAGATACAGACACTCGCACACACATGGATTGGTGACAGGTAAGCCTCTCCACCTTTTAGTACAAGTAATCTCAACAAAGCCAAAAATGAGGGTGGGGGCAAAGGCCAAAAATGACATGTTTTTAAATATTACTCTTTTGAACATGAACATTGCTAGAATAACTGGCTTTTCATTAGCACATACTTTTTGATGGGTTTAAAGTTTAAATCTCATCATTATTTTGTGACTTTAGTCCTCAATGTTTTGCCAGAAATACGTTTTATGTGGAACAGATAGAAATATGGAGCAGAAATCTGGATATTCTGTGAAAATCCGGACAGCCTAGTGGTGTGTTGGTAGCTTACATGTATGCATAAGCTCTCCTGACTCTTACCGATGGCTAGGTCAAGTTTGATCTTTCCTGTGTGATTATGGGATGCATGGGCTTCTTGTCACTAACTATATGGGGTGTAGTAACTAAAGACACTCTGCACAAAAAATAAGAACGTCTTCCTTTTTGGGTAAAACTGTTATTATGTTCAGAGCATTTAAATGGTGATGTTAATGTTACTTTCTACCACGGAGGAATAAAGTCCTACCAGTGAAGAAGTTGACTCACAATTTGTTACTTTCAGACATTAATGACAATTGTAAATATGTTAAATTTATTCTTTTTCATTAAAAATAATGACAACAGCCAAGATGATGTAATTTGCAGCAGCGTGTGTACAGTGCATTATTCCTTATCGGGGCAACACTTTAATCGCGGTAATGGAGATTAGCAGGAGCTGCATCACTATCTGAATCGGAAAACTGATGTTAGTTTTGAAGCTATTTTTTTAAAGCGGCAGCAACTGCTTTGAAAGGGTTAACAAACTAAAAAGACACAATTTTTCCAAATTTATTCACTACAATGAATTAGCTTACAGTACACAATTTAACACATAAAATAAGCAGCTGTGAGATGATTTAAACCACCTGCAACTGCACTGAAAGTATTGCCCTGATAACAGAAAAGTACCAAAGGAGTTAACCCTGTATAAATAATTAACTTTATACAGATTAGTATCTTTTACTAATGTGTTCCCTACAAACAGGAGTGACACATTTACTACAAAGAAGTAAGCCACCTATCTACAAAACACTATTTACATCCCACCATATTCTTTCACTGGGTATCTTATTAGCAACTTAGCTATATAGAGCACAACAAAGCTATAATAAAATAATTACATTCGTAGCAAATTTAACAGACAGAACTCATCACCATGTAGCACTTCATAAATACTCTTTTTAGATATGCACAACTATCCCATTTTCAATCAGCTCAAAGAAATTCGCAGCATATTATACAAACTAAGCACATACCTAACAGAAGCATTGTTCAAAGGGATAACCTTACAAGACCATTAACATCAAAACATCAATAACAGTCACAACTAAATCAAATAATCATTTTGGTACATAACTTAGAAGTAAAACAATATTTGTCTATAAACCACATCTGAAACAAACAAATCATTTATAAAACTACTATTATGGCTATATGACCTAAAATGTATTGATGTGGTTCTATTTATTCCAGTCCTAACACTTCTAATTTATTCTTGGGGGGGGGGGATTATATAACAAACAAAGTGTGTAAATGCATAAGACCTCCCTCTTTTTACCAAAACCAAATATTGTGTAACTCAAAAATCATCTAATATCATATTAGAACTCTTAACACAATGCCTGGCTAACAAATACTAATACATTACATCTAATATCATATTGGAACTCTTAACACGTCTGACTAACAAATACTAATATGTTACATGTAATATCATATTGGAACTTTTAACACAATGCCTATCTAGCAAGTACTAATACATTTCTGCCAAATCACCTTCTGTAGCAATACAACTCTTTTCTCATTCAGACCTACTCCACTCAAGTACTAGCATCCTTTACAATCCAAACTCTTCTAAATCTAAAAAAGGCTGTACTGTAAAAGTTAACATTGGAAATCAAGCAAATTAAATGTAAATGTAACATTTGTATATAACTATGTATATAATAATTTTATATATGTATGTCTGTGAAGACATATTATGTTATATTTGCATGATAACAGTTTTATATTATGATTACATGAAATTGTATATAATTATACATTTCTACACTAGTATGTAAATGCTTTAATGATGATTAACATGTCTGTCTTAGAAGTTTATACTATTTTGCATTTCTTTATTTGTTTGTGATGCTTTTCTCATCTGGTTGACACTGAAAAGGGCTTATTATTGCTTAGTCAGACAATCTTAGTTAACAAATGAAAAACAAATAAAATAATTTAAGAACCTAACTACAAAGTGCTGCAATCAGAATTTATCAAAAAGGCCAGTTTTCTGATGACAAATAATAAACCCAAATATTTAACAGCTAAGTAAATAAATAGCTTATAACATATATGTGTATAGCATACTGAAAGCTTGAAGTGGACTAAAAAGACTAGTCCATTTAATAACTTTGATTATGAGTCAGTAAGAAAGATAGAATGTTTCCCAGTATTGTCATGTTTGATGTGGTACTACAAATTAAGGCTATGAGTCACCCCTTCAACCCTTTAGGAAGGTACTTGTTGTAAGCGGACTTAACTGATTAATTCAATTTTTTTTCTCCTTGTTATGATTTGAACGTACTTGTTTTAACAAGTCAGTGCTGCATCAGGAATAATGTCATGCATTGACTAAAGCTATGCATAGTAACTCAAAGGAAATTAGATCTAGTCCATTTACAGAATCTGGTAGCCTTGAGGTACTTAAATACAGGGTTGATCTAGCCCATTTACAGAATCTGGTAGCCTTGAGGTACTTAAATACAGGGTTGATCTAGCCCATTTACAGAATCTGGTAGCCCTGAGGTACTTAAATGCAGGGTTGTTCCAGGAATTTGGGGTCAGGTTTCATTATGACCATCTCTCTCTCTCTCTTTCTTTCTCTCTCTCTCTCTCTCTCTATATATATATATATATATATATATATATATATATATAGACAGATATACATATAGATGTAGTTATACGTATAGAGACAGACTGATAAACCATAATGCATTGAAACTATATTGCAGTATGGTAAGGCTCAAGATAATGAGAATATGTCCCCTTACAAAGAAACTGTACAGTAGGTTTAATAATAGCGCATGATCTCTTAGTGATATCACTCCTGAAATATACCATAAAAAAAATATTTTTTTTATTTGTTTATTATTTTAATTTGATTTCTTGCAAGTTGTGTAACATTCAAAACTAAGCAAACTTACACTTGAAGTCAAATCATTGCTGTCTAGAAGGGCAGTAAAGGCTCTATCAGGCAAATTTTGTATATTACTGTTTTATGTCACCCTAAGGCAGACTGATGTAACTATATAAGCTACCTAAGTAAAACAGTCCAGATGAGATGCTTAAATATCATTATTACTTTTGTAAGGACAATTTGACTAACCATTTAGTTTAAAAATCAAGGAGTTTTCAGTTAAACAACTTTAAAAAATGCTATTTGACTGCCGATGATGTGTGCATTTATAAACAGGATTACAGTTTAAATTCAGCATACAAACACCTAAGTGTCATTCTTGATTAATTCATATTTTGCCAGCTTTGCTCTTGCGTATTTACTATTAACTGGTATACAAACAGCATCCAATGGAATTGTAATTGTTCAGAATAACATCCATAAAGAAAGGTGTGATATAGTTATAACACATTTTATCTGATAGCTGTAAGCTGTGCAAACAACTTCAGTTGAGAATTCGAGCATAATGTCCAGTATTGCATTGCTATTTTCTAATTATTGCAAAGCACATTTTTGTAACACCAGGCTGAAGATTGCCAGTTATATTCACTGCTATTATTTCTTCAGTATAGGCCATATCTACCAGACAAAGAAAGACACAAAGTTTGTGCAGAAGTCTGTACTCTAAGAGCTTCCCATAAACATTTTACCTAAACTACATAAAACCCACAATCCTCCTGCTAAGAAAGAAAACACAGACTTTCTGAAAGGATCAGTGCTATATTAATGAAACACATGGGCATCACAGAACTTTAAATATTATCTTCAAAATGTGTATTAAATCTGTCTGAAGATAAAATCCATGATAATATAGCTTATACAGATTTACAAAACCACACTGAATTTTAAAGTGTGAACAGAGAAGTTTTATATATGTCATAAATAATAGTTATTGATGGCAGCATTACTGCTTTATTGCTCTCAAATTATTTGCTTTTTTTAACAACTCATCTGCTAAATAACCTGAAGACATTTAAAATAATGTAATTATTGCCCTATATAATGATGGTCAAAATATATAACAGATGCAGGAACTTGTGGTTATGGAACATAACTCAGGACCAAACACTGCAAAATATCTGTGGCTACACACTCCACTAATACAAAGGTAAGGCACCTTTAATTTGGCTGGCAGTTTGGGACTGAGGCTCACATGGGATTACTGGGATGTTCACAAAGGGGCTGAAGATTTAAAATGGAACAGAAAGGTCTTCTTTTCTCACAAAGGGTTGAGTGCTTGGTGCTGCCTACTTGTTTATCTGTGGAGAGTGGAAGAGCTACGTAAACAGATGGAAGAGAAGATTAATTTATTTATTTATGTTTGGTGAATCAGATCACACCCAGAAGGCATGTGGTCTTTTTAAGCAGAAACCTGTGGTGGCAGTCTTACCAGGAGGATCTCCTATTTTTTTCTTCAAAATCTAGTGTAATAATACCATCTGCATCAATTTGTAAGGTGAGTCTGTGTGCTTGTGCGTGAGGTTAGATGTTGTAGAGTTGAGGGTGTCCTGCATGAAGGTCAGCAGTAAAAAGCAATACCTGTTAAAAATATTGTTGCTAAGTTTGCATTCATTTTTAAAGTATTTTTTTTTTTTGAGTGGTTAAGACAGTAAAGGCCAGTGTATTTTACATGAGTATAGTCAGTATAAAACTTTTGAAAGCAGGTTTTGTCAAACTGTAATTTAACTGCAACATACTATTTATGAAAGTGTGCAATTTAGCTAAACAGTGGAAGTAGAGATGACACTTCTCTCTGTTTTATTTTTCTTTTCTTTTTCATTTTTTTCTTCTTTATTTTTTTTATAATAATCCCTTTTTGAAGAGTAGTGCATTCATGTAATGGGTATATGAAGGGAATTGGGTAAAGCTACACAAAGGGGGGTATAGAGTTGCATAGCCTTACTATGCAGAACCCACGAGTTACAGATTTTAATGTCTGAATTTATTTTATTGTTGTGAATGTGTAGAAAGATGATGCTTTTGGATTTTTGTCAGGACTGGTTGTCTTTTTTTTTTCTTAGCATTGGTGTCTTTTTTTTTTCTTAGCATTGGTTGGTATGATGCAGTTTCATTTATTTCCAATTTTGACATTAATTTTATTTTATTTTATTGTATTTGTTATCCGGGTAAGTCCATTGGACACAAGTGTACATTTTCAAAAATGACCTGGGAACACTGTCTAGTTAATTGACTTGTTCAGAGTGATACAGCTAGTAAATGGAAGTGCAGAGAATCAAACCCTGAACTTCAGAACACATCTTTTGGGGTTTGGGGATTTCTATGTTGTTAGCTATTGCTTTGGTGTTGATGTTGTTGGTTTCATTTATTCTGTTCTGTATTATTATATCCATACATTGTATTCTACTAGAGCAGACAATACAGATTTGTATTCACAGATGAATTTATACAAGCTCAAGCTCTAATAAGGAAATTCTAGTTATACAAGAATGCCTAACTGCATAAGCATATCTTTAATCAGGTCTGCTAGTATTTATTATTAATTGCTGTTCATGTGAACCTGAAGAAAAGTTTTAAGCAGCAGAGTCACATACATGACTATAGAATACATGGACAGTTTATACTGTGAGACAGTATACACAAGAAGTTAGTATCATAACAAGGCAATGAGTATGTATAGGAATGCAGTTTACACTGATGAGATTTATAATCTAGAGTAAAAACACAAACGCAGAAAGAAAATAATGCACAAGAAAAGAAGGAAAGCAACTTGAAATGATGACCAACCAGGAACCAGAGCAAACAAATAAATCCAAAGAAGAACGTAGTCCAAACCAAAAAATGGAATTTATTGAACACAAAAACCTCGAATTGACCTAGGTTTCATCTTAACAATAAGACTTTAGCATTCTGAAGAAGTCTTATTGTTAAGACGAAACCTAGGTCAATTTGAGGTTTTTGTGTTCAATAAATTCCATTTTTTGGTTTGGACTACGTTCTTCTTTGGATATATTTATTAACTTGAAATGATGAAGCAGACAGACACTGCATTTCAGTGACATACTAGCAAAGGAAGATAAAAGGAGCAAATTGATGTTTGAAATTATTAATCAGTGAAACGTGTATATTTGTGGTGAAAAAGGTTTCTTGACAGATCAAATGAGGCATGAAAGTGCATTTTATGGTGGCAACAAAAAATATGAAGGGCAGTGTGCAACGTAGGGCAGGTATTGCATGACTAAAGAAAGCAATAAATTGGGTATAACCACCACTGCAGGAAATCAGACAGGAAAGGTATAATGCACTGAAAGCCTTTTGGAAGAAACTGTTGAAAGCATTATATGGAGTATATAATTTCAATACTGCAACTCTAATAACTGTAAATCTGCAAATACTGTGAAAACTGTCTATATTTGCTATCCTTGTTGTTCCATTTTATAGTTATAATGCATTCATTATGTAAGGACAAGCAGGAAACACACACACACAGACACACACACACACACACACACACACACACACACACACACACACACACACACACATTCAGCTTGATCACAATTGCAGCTACATATCTAATTATCGCTCTTTAACTAGAGTGCCATAAAATTACTTAATATTTTACCTATCCCTTAAATTTTGGATCAATAGCCTACTGATTGGTTTAACAAAAGAGAAAATGCATCCATTGTAATTCAGAAATTTTATAAAAATGCCATAACATATTCATATTTTAGTAAAAAGACAGATATCTTGTGTACACAGTAAAATATAGCTATGGTTATAAATCTACAAATCTGGGTAAAAATGCAAGCTACATAGCATAGAATACATCTAGAAAACTCTAGTGTAAAATGTTTATATCCAGCATAGAAATAATATGATGTGGAACAGCACTGTTAATGTTCTGCTTCTTCAAATGCATTTGTTCATGTTAGATTTCATTTACACTAGTTTAGCTTAAGGGCAGCCACCTATGGCAAAAGTAGTCACCATGGGAATGTACAATTTCCTTATAGTCCTGCATGTTTTAATGACATTTGTCAGATTGTTTTATTTTATCATTAATAGTGTATGTGCATCCCACACCTTGACATGCATATTAATAGTGTTGTAAACAACATGGAAACAAATGTAAATATCAAAATAACCCATGGAAAGTATTGTTGTCATATTTGCCTGCCCCTAAATAAAGAAGAAGTGTAGGGCCCCCAAAGATTATGACCACAAAAGTAATATTAAAACTGTCACATGGAAGGTGAATAGATTAAAATGCAAAAGTAGTTAACAATAAACAGACCTGCAGTTCAGTATTTGTTAAACTCATAAAGCCCAATTATTTGTTGATATATTAGCTATAGCAGTATTGATTGCTGCCTAGAAGTGTAAGGATTCTGACGCAGCACTTAGTTTTATCAGTATATGCTGTCTTCTACATAGTAAAGAAAACATAAATGTTAAAGTATCAATATCTTCAACCTGGATAGGCAAACATAATTTGAAAAAAGGATTCCCTTTATTTCTTATGGTTGGCACATAGATTTAAGATTAAAATATCTTTGAATTAAACTTTGTAAGGTCTTAGAACATAATTTTTATATATTTAAATACAAACACTACAACATAAGTATAACTGTCAAGACATGTTTAAATGTTGCCAGGGTGGGGGCAGAAAGAAAATGTCATCTTATAGGTAATTAACAGAGATGAACTCATGTAATCCATTTAGGCTTGTCATCGCTACTATTTAAAGGACAACCCTGATTTAGGTGGTTGTGCACTACAAAAAACATGAAAATAGCCAATATTAAGATCTTTTACTAAAAATTAGCATTATCATTGATTTAAATTATAGCATCAATGCATTCATTTTAGTGGGCTTAATACAGGTCCATTTCATACCACATTTGGAACCATATACCATTACTACTTGTAACATTGTCTTACTAAAGGAGGCAATAATACATGAGAATTATCCTTTGCCTGCCTTCTCCAGGGCTGATTGCAATATATATTGTTCATCATGCTTTTCCATTACTGCTATCAAATGATATGCAACCCTGTCATGTCAGAGATCAGTACTGTGTCCACCTCATATGTACCTCTGACTGTACAGTTGCTATTCTATTTGAAAGGATAATAGCAAGGGTTAACAGATGAGATTTGAGTAATACGGTTACAAAGTAATTAATATCACTCAACTAATTTACCCGTCATGTGGTATTGACTCACAGAATGCAGTACAATTTGTTTACTGCAATCTTGGTTTGTCACACTACAACAAAAAGTTATGGTACAATGTGATTTGTTTTTATTTGAAAATGTTGGTGTCAGTCAGCAGTAGCACCAGCACAGCATATGACATCCTTATTGTTGTATTGTGCTCCGAACCAAACACAGCAGATTCATTGCTTTGTTATGTTTCCCTTGAGATAGTGATGGTGTTGACTTAAGAAATCTTACCAGGTAATAAACACCAGTCAACCATCCAAGCAAACAAGCAGGCGTAAAGCAAGCAAGCAACAATGGATAATTTAAGTCAAGATGAGACATTATTATTTTGTGATATACAGTACTGTGCAAGAATATATAATTCTTAAAAGACATATCAGTGTAGAACTTTGCTATACAAATTACACTTTATTTCCTCAAAAATGTATCCCTTTGTAGTATATCACCTATGAATTTATACAAGCTCAAGCTCTAATAAGGAAATTCTAGTTATACAAGAATGCCTAACTGCATAAGCATATCTTTAATCAGGTCTGCTAGTGTTTATTATTAATTGCTGTTCATGTGAACCTGAAGAAAAGTTTTAAGCAGCAGAGTCACATACATGACTATAGCCATGATTCCTTTCAACATCACTGTAAAGTGTTAAATGTCTCAAATTGTTCATCTCTAACATAGCATGTTTTGTTTCTGCTTAAACACTTCAAAAAAAAAACTTGCTAGAAAGTGCTTGGAAAAGCATATGCAATTCAGTCTAGTTGACCAAAAAAGCACAGTATCTTAGAAGTCTAAAGGTGATTCTAACAACAATTGTTTAAATGCATTGTGATTGTAAGTAAGTCGTTTATGCATCCTACACTCCTGGTTTGTCTTTAGTAACAGACACTATAGCTTGGACAGTGTTAAAAAAGAAGCAAAACATCTACACAAGAAAACAATATGACAATACTGAATAAGCTATGAAATCAACAGACAATATGAGAAAAAAATCAGTTTGTGTTCCTTTGTTTAATCTTGATCCTCCAATTTTTTTTTCAGATATATTGTGAATCTGAGGGCCATAAACAAATGTCAAGTAAATAAATAAATAAATTGAAAGTGTGAGACCCTTAATTCTGGGTCCAGTAACTGTGAACACTAAAGAGCAAAAACGGGATGTCCATGTCACAATAAGCAAGGGTCAGGGTATACAGGAAGATAACCACCCTCCTTGTAAAAGTACTTTAATGGTATTATACCCATAACCAGCCTTAGCCATAGGCCAACTAGGCAGACGCCTAGGGCGCCACTCTAGTAGGGGTGCATTTTCAGTATTTATTTGGTGTAGGTAGACCAGAATCTGGGCACTAGGTGGTGTGGGGGGGTGTCTTAGAACCCTTTTGCCTAGGGCACCGGTTGATCTACGACCGCTCCTGATTATACCTAGTTTCAATATCTGCTGTAATTCTATGTCTTTTACACTTTTGTGATACCAGTTGTAGGATATAATTAATTCTTCTCTACCAACAGATGCTTGTTACAAAACTATGAGCTGCAGGAGTGCTGTGTCAATATATGTCTGTCAAAACATGATTCAGTATACTCAGTTTAATCAGGGCAGAACCTAAATTTACATGAGGTTCATACTCAACAATTACTAGGACATCTTTTTTTTCAAAATGCCCCTTCAAAGAAGCAGAGTCCCCTCCCACTCATTGCATCTCTCCTCAGCGAATCCACCTTACGTAGTAGAGTTTCATTTTAAAAAAATGTGATTGCTGCTGTTACTGTGTGGATGTTTCACTACCAAGTTACTGAACGATTGCAACTATATATATATATATATATATATATATATATATATATATATATATTCTTATATATATTCTTATTTTATACTATTATATACACACACACACACACACACACACATATATATATTTATATATATATATATATATATATATATATATATATATATATATATTTCAAGTAGATTCAGACCCACAAACATCTGTGCAAAATGGTAACATAAGAATCAACAGACAACATGTAAGGAGACAATAAACTTATTCTGTGCACAGGGGAAAATGTTGGCCAACTCCATTTTTGAATAATGAGCCCTAAAAATTCTTAAAACAGAAATCATGTCATTTAAATGGGGTATGGTGATGTGTGTTGGTTAACATTGCTGTCAAATGGCTGTGTGTTAGCATTTCAAATGAGAACAGGGGAACCTGTGTAGCACTCCTAGGGATCCCAGTTAATGAATGTTGTACTTTCTGTGTTCTAGTGTTATGATATTCAACATTGTTCATTGACTTTGATGACTAAACTTGGTGTCAGAATTGCACTTAAGACAACAGATTTTATTGCAACAAACTCTAACGTATATTCTACAAAAGTAACATGAATAGCTGATGTCAAGAGACAACGTGCAATAGTTCATGTCCATAGGTAATAATAGTAAAATAAATCATGTAACCACTGATCAGAAATAGGTGTAAATGCTAACTTTTAAAATAACCTTATTTAATTGAATTGTAAAGCCATACTCCTATCTGAAATCACCAGAGGGCATTGCCAGTATACATGGTATAATGGTCTGCTTGGGAAAGCTAAGCTTTTTGAAATGTATCAGTGAATGCACATATACTAGATGAGGACTGGGCATGTGCAATTATTTAAGGCAGTTGATGCACAGTTACAAGATGAGGACTGGGCATGTATAATTATTTAAAGCATACTTGTAAGTGAAATAAAAAAAATGTCTGAGTCAAGTGATCACATGGAGCAGAAACATAAAGCAAGTTTAGTTGTGTGGATACAATGTTTGTATGACTCACGCTATAATCTAATAAATAAATGAGTGTTGTGCACACACGTTACATTTCATAATCTTGAAAAATATATATATATATATATATATATATATATATATATATATATATATATATTTAACACAGTGATCAAACACTTGATTATCTGTTTTCATTCCTGGAAGTCTGATGCTTTCACCAGCGTTGTTCAAGAAGCTGGACACAATAGCCATGTTTTGGCCTAACAAACTAATAGCCTGTCTAAGACAGTTGTCCAATGAGTAGGCATTTGAAGATACTCTCCTGATGATAGTAAGGTGACAGCAGATTTGGTGGACTAGACTATACCATTTTTTTCCTGGACTGAAACCTTTCCACCAGAGTATGATGCATTTGTAATAATTCTTCAAACACTTCTTTCTGTTATTATTCAGTGAACTAGTACATGTGCATCTTCTTTATTTTTCTTTTTTTGGGGGGGGCATGAGGAAATTATAAATGATCATTTTAAGAATGTTACTGCTGAATTACTGAAAGCTGTAAACATGGGCATTTCTGCATGCTTATTAATTTTCTTAATAAATCTGGTTTGCTAACACTTTGATAATTATTTTAAGCTAATAGGCAGCATTTGTGCATTTTAGTGTCAGTTCATTACCTGTGATTTTGAAGTACAGAAGCATATCACTGCTGTTTTGTACGTAAAGCATTTTTGTATATTTTTAAATGCACGATGGACTTTTGTATATTTCCTTCAATGTTTCTAGGTTCAAGAAAAATTTATGAAACATCTTCTTAGATGCAACCTTTTGCTTGTGGTGCATTATCAGCTTCTGTATGTTTTGTTGCACATGACAGAATGAAGAAGGAAGCAAAAACAGTACTTTATTTTTTTTTTTCTTTTTCTGTTTGCCTACTGGTGACATCTACCATAGCAAATAGTAACAGGATATTAAAAATGTATGGAGATATTACATGAAATGTGTTGCTTCATTTTACATGGGTATCTTGAATACAGTTAGATTTAATTTAGTTATGTAGTGCTGCTAAACTATAGACAATGTCTAGTCATATAATGCTGGATTTATATTTAAAAATACTGACTGGTTCTTATTTGAAATTAACATATGCACTTTGCATTATCTTTTATCTTGGCTAAGAATATATATATATATATATATATATATATATATATATATATATATATATATATAGTTATATATTAAAAAAGAATGCTATCATTACCTTAAAATGTGATTTTCTACTGTTGATCTGAAACAACACCCAAGCTCATTACTTTTCAAACGTATTTGATAACACCAGCACATCAGTGCCCTACAGATTAAATTTCACTTGAATATATGTAATTCCAGAAATGATTATTTAATTATTCCAAACCTAGTGAAACATTTTATCCAAAGTATTAATTGTTAGAAACAACTTATTTTTTACTATTAAGTAAATATATTGGAGAGATGAAGTGATATTCAGTGTTTGCTTGATTGGATGTGCCAGTCAGAGTGCTACCTGATAGTTTCAGGACACTTAAGATTATTTGGCAAGCCAAACCTGATTTTTAGACTTAGGAGGTGCTTTAGATATAGACAGATTATCTATATATGTATCTGCCTTACCTATTCTAAGTTGCCTTTGCAAATAAAACAGTAATTTTGTTGCAGTCTGCTGGACTTAAAAAAATGATATGATCCTTTCATCTGTACAACAATTTATATAAAGATATACAAGTTTATAACTTTGCTTCAGGGAATATATACTTTTAGAGAATAAACAAGTTATTTTTCCCCGCAACATTGGGTAACATCATTATAATAACATACAGAATGTATGTTTAGTATCTGCATTAAGATATACAAGATGCAGAAATCCCTTTTTGTCAGCTGCATGATTAAATTATTATTTTTCTTGCTTGTCTCACATTTTTGCTTATTAATACCCCTAGCTTTCTTCCTGGCTTGAGGGTATAAGCTAAGCCAACAGAGCTGAAGCTTGTTAGCTTTTGTTTGAAAGCAAGGTGATATTATTTGTACATGGTTAACATTAAGAGTATAAACACCAATGTGCCAACTAACATATAAGTTGTAAATGTCATTCAATGCCCAAATTGTATAAAGTCAGACTGGCATCCACATTTGTGGTTGTGTGCACCTGCCGCATTGTAATATTTTAAAATATTGTCTTTAAATAATGGTGTGTTTGCAATTGTAAATAAATATGTAGATAATGTAAAGGAAGTCTGGTAGCACGGTTCTGTAACAGTGTGAATGTGTAGAATATTTTACAGTATGTTGTCTAATCTATACAATTATTGTTTTCTGGAATATCTGTGAAAATATAGTTAATTTTTATCAAATAAAATTTCATACACTATACATTTTTCAGTCTAATGTGCTTTCATCTTAATTTTCAAGCTCACAATTTCCTTTTATCCAGCAAGCATCGCTATGAAGACTAAAGAAATCACCTGTCCACCAATTATTTGTTGCCCCTGTTTTCATAGTGAAATAATTAACAGTGATATGTGGAATTCCATATTATTGCAAAAACTTTCACTCAAATACTGCTGCTGTTTTTATGTATGCTTTTATTTTGTGGATTACAAAACTTTTTCCTAAACCTTTGCAGAATGGCATTCTTTTTAGTATCATTGGTACAAATAAAAGATTGCATTCATATGGATCAAAAACAGTATTCCATAAAAGAATACAATAAATCAGTGAAAAATATAATAGACAAAACCATTATAATAGACAAAACCATTATTACATTTAATTCTTATATGAAAAATTCAACATTTTGTAAGATCGAGACAGAGGAAACAATTGAATGTTTGGATTTGTTTTAGTTTTCCAGGTTTTCTTTTTAATATTTATGGTTTTGACAAATTATGGATGGCTGAATTCCCTAATTTTTCATTTTTCTGTCATAAACTGGTCAATGGTAAGAACAGCAGATTCCAGACAAATCACATTTCAGGGGAAAGGATTTTTGTGTTGTGCCAGATTCAACTTAATTTCCCCATAACAGGTAAATTGTGAAATAGTTCCAACAGATTTCATCTTGCTGTTCAAGAATGGCCAAGATCCTGCCTTTTGATGGAAGCCTACTTCTTCTAATAATGTCTTAATAGCATATATAGCTTCCCTTGTCTCTACCAGAGGTTCTACATGGCTAGAAAATAATTCCCCGCATAAGGATAGTAAGACTCCCACTTAATTTCTTCCTTCTCCTCTGCAGGTCCACTGATTTGTGAACTACTTCTTGGATCCATTTCACCTGTATCTCAGAAGCCTATTTTGCAGCTTGCACCATTGGACTCTCAAGTCTCTCCATTTGCTGTAGTTGATTTCTTTAAAGTTTTAAATTACCATGCTGTATTTAGTTCTATTTTTTAACTTAGTTACTGATTTATTTTGTTAAAGATGTTTGTGTCTTCACCAAATATTTATTTTTTTGAAGGTTATCATGCCTGGTATTTTTTAAGTTTCTACATTTTTGAAATATACTCCTCTGGTTCTCCCCCAGAAGCTTGCAAATAGTTTCATAAATCACAAATTAAGAACGTGATCTCTTTATATGGGAAAGAAAAACAAAATGGATTTTTTAGACACTCAGAATCAAGGCTTTGGACATGTAGAGAAACATTAACTGTCAAAATCCATTTATGCAAAAAATAACACACAGGGATCCAGCTTGATGGCATATAGGTAGGGCATCCATCTGCAAAGATTGCCAAGTCCACTCATGCTGCCAGAAGAATAGGATGAAATGGTTGATGGACAGCTATCATATTCCTGGAGGACTGGGAGGAGACAAGCCTTTGCAGCCTCTTTTGCAAACCAGGAGTTTTGCAGGACATCTCAGGTTAAACACTGGGTATAACAATGATATCCTAACTTCATTGCACTAGCCACATCTGCAGCTCAGGTAATTGACCAGCCACCACAAGGATGATGGCTCCTAGGCTCCATGGTCATCACTCCCTGTCAGATTTCTCACTGTCTGGGCCCAGATAATTCCCGGGGGTCACATCCAGTGAGGAATCATGTGTGGGGTACCTTACAAAGAATAACTGGGGGATTCAGGGACAGGCGAGTACAAAAACTGGGGCGAACAGTCTGATGTAGTTTCGGGTGGAGAGACAGTTGTGATGGGTGCTAAAAATAAACAACATCTGATTGCATGTCATAGGGAGAATTTGCTTCTGATAGAAAGAATGAAATATTAGGCCAGATTAAAAGCCTTATAGTGATAGGAAGCATTAGCTTGCACTTAAAGAGATCATGTCATCATGGATAAAGAAGGAACTAGAATGTGTGGTACCTAACTGGGGTTAAGAAGAACCTCACTTTGACTTTAATAAATGTAAATGAGGACAAAGAAAAAAGTTTGATGAGATCCGACAGGTGACAGTGATCATACCATGCTGTTTGATGTCAGATGGACGAAAGCATAATCTAAAACTCAGATACAGGTTTGAATCTGTGAATATGAATGCCAGATTCTGAGAATGATGACCTGAGTGGGTATACCAATGTTATGAAAATGAGCACTGTGTGAGGAGAAGGAAAGAGCTAATATATAGAGAAGATTTCAAAATAAGAAAGGAAAAAAGAACATTAAGATTCACAGGAAAAGTTTAAAAGTCAGAAGCATGATGTAAAATAATGATGTCAGACAAACTGGTAAAGAGTGTGAAGATAAGAAAGAAATATATGTGCTGAAGTGTTGTTATAAGGAGTAATGCAGTTTTGTTCATTAGGCTATATATATAACCTGGTCCACTGTTGAATCAAATTTGAGAACCCTTCTTCTGCACCTTGCCCCTGAACAATTACTGGAAAACATGAAGAAGAGAATTTTCTGGAGTGAAAAAAGGTGTGGATTTAGTATTTTCAGGTGTTAGTGTAACAAGGCATAGGTCAATGTATCACCAAGGTGTACAGTTTTGTTCAGTAAATATTTATAAGGATCATGGACACAGAGGTTAAGCTGTCTGACTACATGAAAACGGATTTTATTTTTATGATTATTACATATTTACAGATCTGTGCGGTGTATCAATCAGTATAAAACCAGAAAGAAAATATTTCAGCTAAAGGCAACAAACAGGCATACTAGTGGGATTCATACAGAGAAACGACAGTTGTTCTATGCCTCTCTGGCTGAATGGACGAGCCATATTATTGTACTTTACCTGGTTCTTGCTGCTCAAAGGTAAGATTTATAAATTAGAAAGTGCATTAGGTAGTACCACTGTATTGCAAAATGTTGTATGTGTCTTTACTTTAGTGCTGATCTTGGTTCCAGTGGAAACTTCTGTCAGAAATATAGTTATTTCCTTCATTTTTAATGTATGAGCTTTAGAGGTGAGAATTTGATGAGCCAAGTGTTTGTTTTTTGCCTAGCGTATAAATAAACATGGAGACAGTGTATAAACTTGTGAAAAATCAAACTGGCTTTCCAATAGTACCCTAATCTGAGAAAAGTTCAGTAGAAAAACAAGAGGTGATATTGTTTCCACTTTCACAATCAGAAGATATGCTTCTTGTGATTGGAAACGATAAAATACTGTAACTAAAATTAAAACGAATGGAGCAAAAATGCAGGCAAGCATATACTGTGTTAAAAGAAATTAGCAGAGAAAGAGTTTGCTTTCATGTATAGCAACCTAAAATGTAACCTGTATGAAAATCATTATGCATAGCAAATGGAGGCATAGTGATTTATAGCGTTCCAAGATTAACGCTCTGTAGGGCACACTTTTGAGCTCACCTGACCTAACTGCAGCATAGGTTTTCTTTTGTTTTCATCAATTTATTGACAGACTAATCCCTCTGGACAGAGTGGCCATTTTCAGGTGCAACCAAGAAGCACTGTCAGGTTACATGACTTGTTCAGTGTCACACAGTAACAAATAAAGGTAAAAAGAATCACATCTTGCACCTGGGCCATATGAACCAACCTAGTAACAGCCTAACCTAGACAAAATGAAGGTTATTACTGAATTCTAAACTGTTCTAGAAGTTCATGCAGTGCGAATAAGCCACACTTTAAATATTGTGAGTGATATCTCATGCAGCAGTAATATAGTTTGAAGGTACAGCACAAAAGTACAGTGGGTTAAATGTCTGTTTTCAACCTTGCAACTGTCCTCAGAAAACAAGCATCTCAGAGAAATAGAAAGGTCAGAACTACATGGTAAGAAGGAAAAATAAATAAAATACTTTCTGAAAGTACCAGTTTGATGGTAATGTTGAATTTACTGGCAGTGAGATGAAGCCAGTATATATATATATATATATATATATATATATATATATATATATATATATATATATACATGATCGACATTTCATAAAGTCGATTTTCATATGGCCGAGACCATATGATCGACTTTTGAAAAGCCGACCATGGGGAACCGCTATCTCTGCACAGTGCGGAATGGGAAAATTTCCCACTTCCGCACTGTAGTGTGATGTCGGAGTTGGTATATTTAAGTTATGGGGGGTGTGGGGTGCAGAGCTCCCCACAGGGGGTGCAGGGTGGCTTAGTCCCCCTACTAATAGTTTAAGGTAAGTGTTTGTTGTGTGTTTATGTTTACTTTACATAGTCGGCATTCTGAAAGTCGATCATATGGTCTTGGCCATATGAAAGTCGACTTTCTGTAATGTCGACCATGTAAAGCAGATCCATATATATATATATATATATATATATATATATATATATATATATATATATGGGTTCCATTCAAAAGCTCGAAATACTGAAATCTCGAATTTCAGTATTGAGCCCAAGGAGCTGAATCCACATAATAGCGAAAGTTTAGAAGTGTGAAATTCAAAACCTCGAATACCGGAGGTTTTGAATTATGCGCTTCTAAAGTTCCGCTGTGGTTATGTATTCAGGTAAGTGTGTGTGTGTGTGTGTGTGTGTGTGTGTGTGTGTGTGTGTGTTAAGGGGTTTGGGTAGGAGCTGTGGTATGTGTCAGTGTGTTTTGTTGTTGTGATGTGTGTGTGCGAAGAGAAAGTAGCTTGTATGGTGGTGTTTTGTGTGTGTTTGTATGTAGTGTGATGGAATACTGAAAAAATAAATGCTGTAGAACCCACCACGTTGGAAAAATTCAATCGAGAAGCATGACACAAATCCACAAGGTAGTTTTATTGAACGGTAAAAACAGGATGAGCGCTTTCGCGTACTGTTGACGTACGCTTCTTCAGATCAAAGTTAAAATAAAAGCATTCCCTTTTTATACTAATACAATTAGATCTATTATTCAATTAGTCAACTAATTGAGCAAATAATTCTCAAGACTAGCTGTTGTCTTAAAGGCACTACTCCTCCCTCTAACTACTTTGTGTGTCTTACTCTAAAGCAGAATTCATACAAAACTACGGATAAGATGAAATGTTAATATCCAATATATAAAATAAATGTAAACATATAAACATCTATTTGCTAAACTAAACTAAACTTGTGTATATACACGGAACCTATTAAAATACATACAAATACTGCTATTCTATACAGCACCTGATGCGAGTGCAACCTCTAACTGGAAAAATTAAACTGTATAAATACTACTGAAAATTTAAACTGCATAGCAAATGTAAAATATAAAATATAAAACATACAGCCCTAACCCACTAATGAACTCTGCAAAAATTAAGAACACTTAGTGTGTATGGATGTATTTGTGTACAAATACTGTGTCCAAATCATTCTAGCAATCTAAAAATCTAAAAATCTAAATATCTAAAGACAGCTTCCTATACAAAATAGAAAATATAGTAAGACAAAAATAGATAAAAATATAGTGAGACAAACATATATACATGTATATTCCAAAAAACAGCATATTAATAAATATATGTGAAACAAGGTATTAAGTGTCATATATAAAAACTTGAAGGCTAAGATGAAATATGTATAATAAATAGTTCATACAAATAAATAAATAAACTTATATATTTCCTAACACTACAGGATGTTAAATATGAAGAAAATACATATAAATATAAATCGAAACCCTATTCCTGATGAACTGCATAAAAATATATATGTACATTTATTGAGTGCCACTGAGAACATCATCAATCCCTATTTTTCAGTATGGGCTTAAGGGAAACATATGCATTCAAACCTGGAGGCATATGCGCTCTAAGTTTAAAAATCCATTCCAGTTCAACCATTTCTAAATTGTTTACTTGATCCCCTCCTCTAACACTCTTCTTGACTATCTGAAGGACTCTAAAGCAGAATGTATGGTCTGGAAAGGCCATAATGTGCTTGGCTAAAGCATTCTGCTCTTTTTTCTGACGAATATCATAAATGTGATTGTACAACCTCTTCTTAAAAGATCTCTTAGTCAGCCCTACATAGAAGGCTGTACAATGCTCACAAGTTGCAAGATATATCAAATTTTGTGTCTCGCAATTGGCATAAAACCTGGGCTTAAAGGTCAAATTCAATGTAGGGTGAACAAAAACTTGTTCTTTGCTTATATACCTGCAGGTGTTGCAATGCATGCAGGGATAAGTCCCTCGCTTATTAATCTTAACAGTGGCTGATATTTCACCTGACTTAAAATTGTCACAGAGCAGTCTCTTCAAATTCTTGTGATTACGGTAGGCTATGTTAGGTTTATTCCCTACCAAACATAGAGTATTATAGTCAACTGTTAGAACCTTCCAATTGTTACTTATAATACTCTTTATAGCAACATAATCGTTGGTGTACGTAATCGTAAGTCTAACCTTATCATTGGCCGGGAGCCCTGAATGGAAACCACAAGTTCTCTGTCTATTTAAGTGTGCAGCCTCCTGTGTAGATCCAAATATATCTTGTTTGATGTCCTTGATCATTTTACTATCATAGCCCCTCTCCTCAAACAATTCTTCCATAAGATCTATTTGCGCTAACCTAGTTGCCTCATCTTTACACATTCTGCTTACTCTGATAAATTGGCTCCTGACTATACCGGGAAAGACATGCCTAGGATGCATGCTGTCGTAACTCAGGAGCGTATTCTTCCAGCAGGGTTTTCTGTAAAGTGAGGGAACCAACCCTCCTGCTTGGATGCTCAAACTCACATCCAAAAAATTAATAGTTGTACAGGATGCTTCCATAGTGAAGCTCAAGAAATTACTGGAAGTTTCTAGATATTCCAAAAAGCTACCAAACTCAACTCTGGATCCTTTCCACACAATCAGTATATCGTCTACAAACCTTTTGTAGATGATAACCTGTTTGAATCTATCATGGGGGAACAGGTGTTTCTTCTCCCAGGTGTAAACCACAAGGTTGGCGTACGTGTTGGCACACAAGGTGCCCATGGCTACCCCCCACTTCTGTTGGTATAACTGGGTGCCAAAAGAAAACACATTATATGATAACACCAGGTCAAGTAACTGGCAGATAGAAATCTGTCTGTCATTACTGTATTCACTTTCGTGTACCATGAGCTCCCTAATAGCCTGTACACCCTCCTTATTGGGGATGGAGGTGAATAGATTCTTCACGTCCAAGGTAATTAACATATATTCATCATTATTTAGACTGACATCTAATTGTTCAAGGGACTCAAGAAGATTGTAGGTGTCCTTCAAAATGTGCAGTACTTTATCTACCAAAGGACGTAACACTTTTTCTAAATAAAGAGAAATATTCTCAGTAGCCCAACCAGCCCCAGATACAATATGTCTCATCGGTGGTGGATCCAGATCATTGTGTATCTTGGGAAGCCCTTTTATGGAGGGGATTCGTACAAAATCTTTATGGAAGAATGTGTATAGTTCTTCTGTAATCTGTTTACACATGAGCATATCAAAAATGATTTCTTCTATGGCTCCATGTATTTCATTGATTTTATTCATAGTTATAGGTGCATATGTTTTTGCATCTTTAAGCATGTTGCACATGCTTGTAATATAATCCTCAGTGTCAGGTAAGTGTGTGTGTGTGTTAAGGGGTTTGGGTAGGAACTGTGGTATGTGTCAGTGTGTTTTGTTGCTGTGATGTGTGTGTGCGAAGAGAAAGTAGCTTGTATGGTGGTGTTTTGTGTGTGTTTGTATGTAGTGTGATGGAGTAAGAATATTTAAGTGGGGGGGTGTAGTAGAGTGATTGTGTGTGAGATTTCAGTAGTTCGAGCTTCTGAAGTGAATCCATATATATATATATATATAAAATCTCATCTAAAAGACAAACTTTCACTTTTTTGTCAGACATTTACTCCAAAATGGGGCAGGTTACATGGAGAGCTTGAGATGCAGGTCACTGAAGTTTCTCCCAGGGCTGCGGTTAGAACATTGTCCATTTTAACATGATCTCATAACCAGAAACAGAAGGAATATGCTGTGAACCTCACAGTCTTTTCATTGATCTACACACACCAACGTGCTTGCAATCACACACACACACACACACACACACACACACACACACACACACACACACACACACTCTCTCTCTCTCTCTCTCTCTCTCTCTCTCGCAAACATATAGGAACATAATAGGTTCATAGGTTCATAGGTTTGTACTAGGCTATCTGCCCTAGGGCATTTATAAGCCTAGCCAGAGTGTGTGTGGCTTTCGCCACCCCTTGGGATGAGAATACTACGCCCATTTAGGGTTTAGTTTACTGTGCCTCTGTCTAGTAGTGACACAGAGATGACCCCTGGGGTAAATCTACGATCTCCCATCCACTCATCAAAATTTCTCTTGAAGAGAGTTAGTGAGGGGCTCTGCCTAACATGGACTGGGATTCTGTTCCAGAGTGTAGGGAGCCTCTGGGTTATGAATCTGTCCCTCCAGCACGTCCTATTTATTTCTGTGTTGAGAGCTCTTGCTCTCGTGGCTCTGATGGATTTGGATTTTCTGAGGTGAAGCATGTCCATTAATTCCGGATTGGACATGGCCTTGTACGTCAGGCATAGATCACCTCTGAGTAGACGGTATGCGACTGAATAGAGCTGGAGTTTCTTCAGCCGGGCAGCATATGACATATGTTTGAGACCCTTTATCCTCTTGGTAAGGAACATTTGGGGTCTATCCAACTGCTGCAGGTGTCGGGTAAGATACATCCCAAATGGGGCATTGTACTCAATCATGGGCCTGATAAGAGAAGAGTACAGGGGCACAATGACCTCTCTTGATCTAGATGTGAATCCCTTCATGATAAGGTGGGCAATATAGAAGGTCTTCCTAACCACCTTGGCAATGTGAGTGTCAAATGAGAGGTTACTGTCAACTTGGGTCCCTAGGTCCCTGATTACCTCTTCCGTACTTAATGGATTACCACCTATGTGGTAATTTGTGGGTACCTTGTTTTTCCCAAAGGGTATGACTATACATTTTTTGGCGTTCAGTTTAAGGCCATGGCTCTGGCACCAATTATCCGTTTCTATGAGGCCTATCTGAAGGATGCTTGTGTCCGCTGGAGTATCGATTATGGCGCCCAGTTTGCAGTCATCTGCAAACTTTGTCAGCTACAATCCTCCTATGTTTGCTTGCACCTCGGAAAAATAAATGACGAACAAGTGGGGTCCCAGGACTGAGCCCTGTGGGACACCGCTTGTGACTGGCTTAGAGAATAACATTGGCTCCAGCAATTCTGACCTTGTGGGCTCTGTCCTTGAGCCAGTTTGCAACCCATCTTGTGACATATGGGTTTACATTTAAGCTGGTGAGTTTGTCTATGATGCCTGAGTGGGGTATTGTGTCAAAGGCTTTTGCAAGGTCAAGGTAGGCTGTGTGAACTGCCTTACCCTCATCAATGGCCTTAGTGACTGTTTCAAAAAAGTCGACCAAGTTCAAAACGCAGGATCTGCCCTTGACAAAGCTAAATTGGGTAGGATCCAATGTCTATAGGTCCCCAATGTCTTTGTTTATGAGCTCCATAATGATCCTTTCCATAGCTTTGCAGACCAGGCTTGTCAAGCTTATGGGGTGGTAATTTCCAGGGTCCGTAGAAGCACCGCCTTTGTGGAATGGGACCACTGTTGCTGTACGCCACTCTTTGGGTACGTATCCTGTAATAAGGCTAAGATTAAACAGCAGCCTTATGTGCGGGTTTAGTTCCTCTTGGAGTTCATGTAGCACGCAGTCCGGGACACCGTCCGGTCCCATTGATGCTGTGTTTTTAGCTTTGGAGAGGGCGGCTCTCACCTGGGCATCTGAGATGTTAGGGAGGCTACACTCTGCTGGGATAAGAACAGTACTAGGCAAAAAATCACAGGAACTATAAGATGCATAACCATATACACCTTTATGTAAACACACAAAGTTCTTGCCTCCCTTTACAAGCACTTAATAGTGTTTCTCTCCAAATTGAGCAGAGATGTACATGATAACACTGGTGTAAATTTATGTTTACCGAGCCAATTGTCAAGACTAGCCTTAAAGTCAAACAAAGTAGTACTTTGATTGACCTATAGTGGCAACTTATTCCATAGGCTATGAATACATTGAGATAGGAACCAATCCCTCCAGTGAGTCTTGTTTATTTGTTGGTGTAGATTTAAGTCCCAAGAATGGGTGTTTTTATAGTCACTAGTTTTACCAGTACATCGGAAGTCAAATAGGACATGGTCTTTCATGCCTCAAAATGTGAGACACAGGTCAACCATGTACCCATGAATTACCACATAGGTGGCAGTACACTAAACACCGAAACTGTGATGAGAGACTTAGGGACACAGGTGGACAGTGGTCTCACCTTTGATAACCATATCACCATAACAGTCAGGAAATCCTTCTATGTGGCACACCTCATCACTAAGGGCTTTTCATCCAGAAAAAAGGAGGTCATTATCCCACTGTACTCATCCCTCATTAGACCCATCATAGAGTACAATGCCTCATTTGGTATGTACCTCACAAGACATCTGCAACAACTGGAAAGGCCGCAGAAACACCTCACTAAAAGAATCACAGGCCTAAAGCAGATGCCCTATGCTGACCGACTAAAAACTCCAGCTATACTCTGTCGCATATCGTCTACTCAGAGCCAATCTCTGCTTAACATACAAGGCCATGTCAAACCCTGAGCTGTTGGACATGCTCCACTTAAAGAAATCCCAATCCCTCAGAGCCACATGCTCTAGGGATCTAAACCTTATCATCACAATGAACAAAACATGCTGGAGGGATAGGTTCCTGACCCAGAGACTCCCCATACTCTGGAATAGACTGCCCATACATGTCAAGCAGAGCACCTCCTTGGCCTCTTCAAAAGGAACTTTGACAATTGGATGGGAGATAGGAAATTCATCCCTGGGATCACGTCAGTCACCCTGCTAGACAGGGGTCTAGGGAAGTAAATATTGTGGGAAGAAATATCCAGGGAATTGTTATGGCTATGCTTGTATAGGCCCTAGGGCCGATATCCTAGTACCAACCTATGAACCTATCAGTATCTGGTAGACTACTGAGTGTAAGGACAGTCATGCCTCTTTATTAAGACACAACAAAAATAGAAGAAAAGATTGTGGTTTCACCAAACCACATTCAGAATCGCCAATTAGCTGAAACACCTGATATTCATAAGGGTCATTTGCATATATCTCATTAGCCTCTGATACAAGACATTTGGGAGGTCACTCAGTGGAAGTTCTAGCTTTGATGGAGTTTTCATTTTGTTTTTACTGAGGGTATATAACAAAAGGAAAAAAGTCATCACCAAAATCAGAAAGAGCAACTCGCATAATGGCAAGAGTTCACCAATTAAACTTAACAGGAAACTTAGAGGTCTAATGAAATGCAACAAGGCCAATTACAAGGTCAAGATAGCCTCTGAGGCTAAAGACAACTGCAAGACCTTCTACAGCTATGTCTGAAACATGATGGTAACACACAGCAGTGTGATGAACTGGTGTTGAATGGTACCACCTTCATTGAGAAAAGTGGCACAGTGAATCTGCTGGCTGACAAATTTAGCTCTAATTTCAACCCCCACTTTCCCCTGCCTCCCCCATGAAATCTCTACTAGCACAACCCTCCCAACTATTAGCAAGTGCAGATCATGGCAGTGCTCACTAAAGCCAAAAACACAGCTTCAGTGGTCCCAAACAATATCATGAGTTGCCTCTTAAATAGCTTGAAACACGGCCTATCAACTGACCCCAGAAGCTACAAACACATTAGTCTGACTATTCTAATATGTAAAGCCATGGAATGAATTATCATGGAAATGATCAACAATGACATTGGCAACCTACAGACAATGGACCCAGTTTGGTTTTGTCAAAGGAAGGTTATGCCTGCTTAACCTGGTAGTCTTCTTGGAGAGGGTTATCAAGGTAATGGATGAAGGAAAAACAGTGCATAATGTCTACCTCGACCTAGCTAGCGTGTTTAATACAATACTCCACTTAGGTATTGTTGACAAACTCACTGAACTAGGTATAAATCTCTGCATAACTAACTGGACTGCCAGCTGCCTCATAGGTAGAACTCAATAAGTCATGATTGGTGACATCACCTGAACACAGATACTGGTCACCAGTGGTGTACTTCATGGATCATTACTGAGTCTGCTCCTGTTTGGCATATACTTCTCCGAGGTCAAGACCAATGTCAAAAGCCTCTTTCTGACCAAGTTTGCAGATGACTACAAATTGGGAGCTATCTTAGATTCCTCCAATGGCACTAACATCCTGCAAGAGGGTGTAACAGAGACAATGACTGGTGCCAAAGTCACAGATTAAACCATAATGCCAAGAAGTGCAATATAAAACCTTTTGGGTGAAAAAGTCCATCTAAGTTGATTACTCCATTGATGCAATACACCTGAGTTGACCCAGTAGTTAGGGATCTGAAAACATATGTAAACAGTATTCTGGCTTTTGACCAACATGTAACCAAGGTAGTAAGAAAATGATTCTATGTTTCCCAACTTATAAGTAACGGTATGGCATCCAGGTCCAAGGAAGTTATAGTACCACTTTACTTTGTCCTTATCAGACCAATCATTGAGTACAAAGCTCCCTTCAGCATGTACCTGACCAGGCACTTGCAACAGCTAACATGTCCACAGAGGTTCCTCACCAAGAAAATTATTCAGGGTATTAACACACTATCCTGTACAGATCACCTTAAAGCCCTGTCTCTATACTCAGTCTCCTACAGGTTACTGAGTGGCAATCAATGCCTGACATATAAGGCTTCCTCAGATCCAGCCCTGATGGACCTATTTCACATCCACAAAACGAATAGCACTAGAGACATGATCCAAGAATTTAAGCTTTGCTTCTTACATAACCATAACATGCTAGTGATAGAAACATGGCCTCAAAGGATCCAAAGCTCTAGAATAGGCTCCCCATCTATGTGAGCAGAGTCCATCCCTAACCCTACTCAAACATTGGGTGGGAAATCAAAAATTCACCTCCAATCTGGCCCCCATGCTTCTGATAGACAATGACTGGCAGTAAATATTCCCTAACTAACATACCCCCATCTCTTTAGCAACTTCCCAAATAATATAGTCCTCCAAATAGATGTCCATGTTACATGAGGACATAACTGAGTTGGATTGCATGGCTAGGCTTATAAAAGCCCTGATGGTCATTAACCTACTATATACATTCAAACCTATGAAGATGTCTTCTTCCATTGTACCACTGTTTAGTTCCACTAACTGTCAGAAGAAGCCCAAAAAAGAAAGCAAAAAGAAAGAACAGAAATACATGTGGTGAAAAACTCTTGGTATGGAAACTTACTGACTGAAGGACTGAAGAACGGGGAAAAAAGATAAGTAACATCAGAGAATGCTAGAAGGAAAACATATCTGTATGAGAATGCATATGGAGTATTTTAGAGAAGTGTTCAGTTTCTTGATGAAATAAGCACAGAAAACAATAGTAAGTAACTAAGAAACAGATTAAAAATAGTGTATGCCCACGGCAGCCTTGCGGCAGAAAGATAAAAGGGATTGCTAGAAAATTTAAAATGGAGGTAAGACAGGGTTCTCTAAAGCAGCATTCCCCCTCCAGTGTAATCCACTATACTGCCACTGGTACCACGATACCGTGTCGTTTATGCAGTTTATGGCTGTTTGACTCAGTACTTATTGTATAATTAGAGGTGGCCCATATTACTGATTTACTATGGTGCCAAATGTAAGGCCCCCATTTTGTCTGTAACTTCTGTGTCATTAAGTGGGTACAATCACCCCTTGACTGCACACTATAGGCAAAAATGCTCTGTTTCATTTTGTAATCATTGTGTCACTAGACAGGAGGACAATCTTTGCTGACCTCTGCATTTTAAGTGCAGTCTACTTGCATACTTCTGCAGCTGCTTAATCCTGTTTAGTCCCAAGCTATGGAGTGTGTGTTCAGGCATATATACCATGGTAAACTCCTCAGAGCCATGGTTATACAGCATAAGGAGGTGTGAAGGTCAATCACCTGGCCCATTATAAGATACCCATTGCACTCTATGTACATTAACAGGAGGTGGCAGGACTAAAAAAGAAAGATCCCCGATGAGTGACTTGAGTGACAGTTCCAATGATTGGCTCTCACCCACAGTATTGTAGAAAGTTGATGAATGTCACAGAGCTTGATGGTCAGCATACAGTAAGGAAAAAATAAGAGCAGGATACTAACTGATTTTAGCCTGTTTTTTTTAAGATCTTATTAGCTTTTGTTTTAAGATAGATTTGGGAAATGAGTGATAACGTTTTTAATAAAAAAAAAAGACTTATTACTTTAAAACTCTCAAACACCTTACAAGCAATTCAAGTTCCCTTACAAATATATATGTTAGTCTGAGCAAACACAGAATGACCATAGCTAACCTTTACCTTTACCCATGAAAACATGTGTTTAATTGTTCTACTTCAAAATGTCAAAAACTCATAACATATAATTTCAAAACAGTGAGACCATAAGATTGAAAATTCTAAACATCTAAAACTCATAACATCAAATCTCACAACATCAAAAACTACAATGCAAATATAAATAACATCCCCTCCACCTATAACAACACCAAATGAAAAAACACACTTTTTACTATATTTCTGCAGGTTCTACCCGCCCCCCCTCTGAGATCGCACTACAGTGGGCAAAAGTTAATTTCTTAGCACCACTGTATCGCAATCACCATAAAGAATGCACACATAATATCTAAATCACTTTCCTGTATGGTCTAAAACACATATAGAGTGGCATAATAAACACTATATACAGATTAACAGAATAAACTAACATGTACATGTTTGATGATACACTATTCAATTTTATACATTTTAATGTGAGATTCAATGTTATGAGTTTTAGATGTTTTGAATTTTTGATCTTATGGTCTAGCTGTTTTGAAATTAGATGTTACGAGTTTTCAATGTTTTGAAGTGAAACCATTTTTAATCACCATCTAGAGGCTATAGAAGTATTCTGCATTATTAAGGAGACATTAATATCAATTCACCTTAGACTGTTCTGCAAATAAGGGCTGTAAAGTCACTTCTACCTACTGTAAAATATAACTTACTCTTCAGCTGAATTAATAAGTATTGTATTCCTCTTTGTCTTCTCTCACCTCTTATACCTATTTTTTTTTTACTTAAATTGATTATTGGTTGCAAATACTATACAAATGGCAATGTTTATTCTTCAGCATTCAAATACATAAAAATAATCAAATAAGTCTCATAAGACCATATGGTACAACAAAAACATTCACTTAAATTGCAACAAATTAATAAACTAATAATGTTACAACTATATATGCATACATAATATAGCTTACGGCTACATTATGTCCTTATAATATACAACTCCATTGTGTATTGAAAAATGTTTGGAGCATTTCAACTCTTACTTTTCAGAGGAAAGAACATCACTTCCTTCATCATATTTCTCCAACAATATAATTTTAGGCCATAATCTAAAATTTGTTACTTTTGTATTTGAAGTCATTTTCATTATTTCTGTTTTTCCCTGCTACTAAAATCAGACAATGGAAATACTAAAATAACTTATAATACAGAATACTAATCAGCCTTTTAACAAGAAGAAACAGGATCACTAAAAATATTTTTCTTTTAAGTCATTATTTTGTCTAGCCATAAAGCTTGCACAAAAAATACGTTTTTTCTCGAAATTCTTTTTAAAATTCATAATCATATACAGTATCATTCCACTCTGCTTTAATGTCCATCTTACATCTTCATCAGATTGACATTTTGACATCTTTATTTGTTTTCACAACTGTATCAGGTGTATATAAAGCTTTATGTATACATTTCCAAGTAAACACTTTTCAAAACAGAGCTTGACAAGTTTTCCCTATTGACTTTAACATAAGATTTTTGCCTTCTTCAAACATATTATAATCTCTTTTTTGAAAAACAAATTTCCAGTACCGGTCATTCAAATCTGCTTTACGTTCATTAATATTCTTGAATATATCAGGCAATATCAGACAATATCAATCTGTAAGTTTCGTCTTTAAATTCAATTGATACAAATAATTGATAAATTTGGGCATATCTTGGCCTGTTATCTTACTTATACTACAAAATGTTCCTGATTAGTCTTTTTCACTGAACAGTAATATAGCCATTTACAAGTAAAACCAAATTCAAAATTCAGATTGTCCACAGTTTTGTTTTCAATTCTGGAAACAATTGTACCACACAAAAAATGGTTTCCCTTCATTGTTTATTTATATGAACCATCTGTTAATCTTTTTGTTATGCAGAAAGGATAGGTTGCATCAAACCAGTTTATTAAATCAATATATTTATGCATAAAATGTTTACATTTTTTGAGAATATTGTTAAAATATTGCAAAATTTGTGTTGAGTAAATTTATTATATTATATTGTATTATATTATATTGTATTATACTGAAAATAATAACATAACATAACCACATTTTCTCTAAGACCTCCAGAGAGTTGCATGGAATTTTCCTTTTCTTCATATCAACAAAAGTGAACTATAACTCATTCCCATTAGCATTTTGTCTAACCACTGTATAATTACATTACATGAATTTGTTTGTGCTTAAGTTTCTCTTTCTGGTTATTTAATATCCAATACCATATGCCATAATATGATGTCTACATGCCAGTCTGGGTTTCTTGGGTACCAAAGAAATGTAATATTGTTTTATATTCTTCACATATAGTTTAGTAGGGATCAATTCCATTGCCTAAACAATGCAGATAATATTTTGAAGTATAGTCATTTTATAAGCTGCAATTCTTCTTTAAAGCTAAAAATAACCTTATTCAAATTATTGATTAGAGAATTTATTTCCTCTATAATGATGTTGTAATTGCTTTCTCTTATATCATCACATTACGTCTTCTGAATTATTTCCAAATAAATAGTTTCTAAGAGTCCAATTAAACTTGTATTCATTGGGTATTGTGGCATCTTGTTTTTTATTTAAAATAAAGTATTTGGATTTTAAATCACTAAAAAATACGCTTGAAGCATTTTTATTTTTTACTGTTGCATAAATTTCTTTCAGTGAGGAATTAGTAATAGTCAAAATTACAATGGCAGCAAATAAAAAAAATGTCTCATATGTTTCTCCTGCTTTTATCCCTGAAATATTTTTATTTTGTCTTATTACCATTGCCAGAGGTTCAATCACCAAAGCACAAAGAATACATAGTAAAGGACAGCCTTGTTTGGTGCATTTTTTTAGTTCAATCAAGCTAGACAGAAAGGAAGGTAAGCTTAATATAAGCCTTATTATCAAGGTAAAGACTCTTTATTAATAGAATAAAGTCATAAGGAAGACCAAAATTATCTAAAACTTTGAATAAGTAGTCCCAATTAGCTGAGATCAATGCTTTCTCAGTGTCAAAACTGATGACTATAGATCAGTTTCATTATAATTGGTAATAGCTAATAAAACTATTATTCATTTAATGTTGTCCTAATTTTATCTTTTTAATACAAATTCTGTGTGATTATTTTTTCTGGGATAAAACCCTTTAAATTATTTGTAAAGGAGAAACAAATATAATATCATACTGTATATATTTCATAACAATACCAATCTATTCAATGTTAGATACTTGCTTTGTTTTTATCAGATAAATAAAGTATTTCAAAGAGGAATAGTTTTGTTTACTTGTATATCTTCAGAAGTTCCAGAAAAGAAACACATGGTGTTTTTCAAAAGGATCCTGGAAATTTCATGTATAACTCTATGTGTTCCTGTTGCCTTATTATTTTTCAGCTATTTTATTTTTAATAAAATCCTCTTTAAAACGTAAAAGGTTTGTGATCCAGTAAACAGAGCTGGGTGGCGTGCATGCACACGCCAACACAGGAGTATCCGTGGCATACAAATAACCTCATAAGCCGATGAATTGCATGCAAATGAGGGAGGTAGAATGATCCAGCAAGTGGATAAGCAGTCCTGCAAACCCCATGTTGGTGTTTGTAGTGTACATGGAAAACTTCTGTGTACAGGAATTTAAATAGACAACAGGGACTGCAAAAGTGTAGTTTAATGGACAGAAATAGGATAGCAGACACAGATATGGGCAAAAATATACCCTGTGTGTCCAAAACCGTATGGGTAATACCTTAAAATATTTTTTTAATGATCTGTGTATTTGCGTGGTGTGCCTCAGTGAGCAAACATGCTGTTATGAAAAAAATAAATAAAAAAGATTTAAAAAACAAATTTAGTAGTATGTGACAGTAATGTATTATAGTACCCTGTGTGGAGTATCTACAATGGTGGAATGGTGCTGTAGCTAACAAAGCAGACCCTAGAACTGCATAGTTTCCAAGATGTTTGCATGGAACCCTATGCAAATGAGATGTGGTTACTGAATAGCACAAATGGGTATCCATGTCCGCAAATCCCATACATGTAGGCACACAACCATGCTGGTGTCCAGAGAAGAGGTAGCTGACATCAAGAGGGGGTATGTCTCAGGACTTTTAAGCTCATTGGAGCTCAGCTGTGCTTGTTTGCATGGTGCCCCACTGTGTTCAGCATGGGGGTGTGTAAACTGGCTGCTAAGCTTTGTTTATCTTCAGGGTGGGCATTTCAGCATATTTCCATGTGTTTGCACATTGTCAAGTAGTGCACAGCTGTGCTGAGCATGACATTTTATGGCGGTGTGTGCAGTGACTGCTGAGCATTGTTTACATTCACAATGTGTGTTTGTGTGGCATGCCACAGTGATGAGTGAGGAAGGCTGTCCAAAAAAATAAAAAAATGGCTGAGAAAGTCAATGGTATGCTAATTACTGATGACCCCTGTTTCATTTAAAGTAGGGCCATTAAATCTTCTTAATGATGTACTTGACAGGTAGGATGCATCATAGGTAGCCAATCACACAGGCTGCACCTACAGCAGAGCACTATAAATGTTGCATACACCCTACAATCTGATTTCACCCCCATACTCTGCACCAGTGGAGTACATACTTGGGATTTTTAACTGAAGGAATGCTAGGGGCTGCAAGTCTGCTACATCTGTATGTGCTAGATGCTGAGGTCAGTGCTGCTGCTGCAGCTGACAATAGGCCTAGACAGTAAAGGAGAAGAGTGTTCAGGCCCAGGGTAACCCTCCAGGGGCTACATAAGCTGGAGATTGCAGAGTGCTACAAGGTAGACATGGACATGCTACAAGAACTCACTGAGCTCTGCCACCCTCAACTCAGACCCAGAGCCAACAGAGAGAAACCCATCCCAGTGGAAACAAAGGTATGTGTAGCCCATAGGGTACTAGCTACAGATACTTTCCAAAGACCAACTGGGGACATGATGGGGGTCTCACAGACATCAGCATCCAGGGTACTCCACCAGTTCCTGGATGCTATGCTACCACATGCCACTGAGCACATTTATTTTCCTCACACTCTTGAGTGAAGGCCCAGCAGTATGCACCACCTCTACTGTGTAGCACACTGCCCTGAGGTACTGGGTGCCATATACTGCACTCATGTACACATGGACGCACCATCCATTGAGGACAGTAGAACCTATGTCAACCGCAAGGGATATCACTCCATCAACTGGCCAGGTCATGTGCAATGCCCAGGGCATTATCATGAATGTGTATGCTAGCAGCCCGGGCAGTTATCACAACTCCCATATCTGGCACAGTTCACAGCTGTACCAGATGTTTGCTGGGGGGACATCCCACATGGTCAATTACTGGGGGATGCTGGCTATGCACTGGACCAATGGATGATGACATTCATCAGAAATACACACACACCCACAGAAGAACATCATAATGAGGCACACACACAAACTAAGAACATCATAGAGTGTGTGTTTTTGCTTCGGAAGTCACTGTTCCAGTGCCTTGATATATCTGGTGGAGCCCTGCAGTACTTTCCAGCCACATGTGCACAGTTGTTCACAATATGTGCCATGCTACACAATATGATCCTGCGGAAACAGCTGCAGCAGGATCAGCAAAGGCAAGGGATACACAGCCACCCACCAATGCCTAGGTCCCCATAGCCACACCCACAGGGGGACTCAAAGGAGGAACCCCCTGAGTATGTCCTTGTAGGCAGACATAGGTGTGCCCAGTATGCACTGGCCTTGGCCAAGAGACAACCCATAGCACATGCACTGACAACCTAGGGCTCCAGGGACTGACACCTTACTCCAGCTTGCATACATATATATAGTAAGAATGATGCCAGGCAGCTCACACAACTTGTATCTAACCATGTATTAGCTGTATACTGCATGCATCAGACAGAGTCAGCTCCAAACTGCATGTCTGTCAACTGCTGCATTTGCATGGTAAGTCACTCACCTATGCACCACTTGTAAAGGGTACTAGAATATGGTAGCATATGCATGTACCTGCTGCATGTATGCAAAGGAATATAGTGGTCTACTGGTATACTTGAAGAGATTAACAGCCACTTGGGGCAACAGGTAGATGTCTGGTGGCTGGTGTGCCTCACTGGGCTAGGGACATTGTCATGGGTGATGGTGTTGATGGTTTGAATCTGGCAGCATCCACATCTTTTGCATGCGAGGTACTCGTATGGTGGTATTCCCACAGACTGTCATACCCTTCAATCTGTTACTGCAAGAGACCTGGACAAAGTCAGACAGAATGGGGGACAAAGGGCCAAAACTACAGACAGACATTACACATATTCTGATGAACCAAGTACAATTCAGTGATGTCATTATATAGTATTTTACTGGAACACTACAAATGTATGAGGAACAGACCAGACATATGGGGCAAAATGCTGGTAATTCTACAAAAACTGTACAGTGAGAGAGAAGTATGCAGACTGTCACCTGGTGTGTGGTGTTCCATTATGTACCCCAGTCGCATATTAAGTACAGCACACAGTCGGGGAATGCCTTGGACAATTTCAGGAAAGTGCTGTACTGCAGAAACAGGTGCAATAGCCAATGTCTGCAGCACACACAATCCCAGACCAGAGTACAGGTAGCTCTGGCCTGGAGTCACCTTGTATGTACTAACAGTACCACTGGGCATGCTCCTACACTTAGCTAACTTGACTGCAAGTCTGTTGCCTCTTCATTACAATGACCTGCTACATTCAGACAGCTATGTATACATATCTATCTGTCCCTATCCCCCTCAAACATGATTATTGTATCTCTCAGTATGTATCATATATACATATGATGCCAATATATATATATATATATATATATATATATATATATATATATATATATATATATATATATATACAAAGAGAGAGAGAGAAAGAGAGAGCTATAGAAATTACAATGATACATAGACTCTCCATATATATCTACTTAAACACATTTGCATAAGATACACACACAGAGCAACATTTACAGAGTCATTCCTGTTATACACAGTTTATATATCTATCTATCTATATATATATATATATATATATATATATATATATAAGTCTGTAGGGATGTAAGAATGTCACCACATACCCTCAGAATGATGAGGTTGTCCTCACTTACACATCACAATAGTTGTCCAAAGGAACCAGACCAAGGCTGCAACAGTACATATTCCACATACCCACAGACCCGTGTGCCTGCAGAATGTCATTGTAGACAGACACAGGTGGCAGGTGTTGTAATGTACAATGGTATCAATGCATACCTTGGACAGGCTATATTGTCCCTGGCCACATGGTTACCTATCTAACTGCAAACAGCCACATATGGCCAAACTGGTAACTGTACAAACATAGCAGGGATATTAACAGGTATCCCACTTCTAGGACACTAGATACAATAACAGTGCCAAGCAATATCACTCTGCAGGCTACACATGCTGTGTAACACAAGGCTACTTTGCTTGCACCACAGGTTACATCTGTTGTCTGTTGTATATGGGATTTGTGTGTAAACATATCCCCTAGCAGTACTATGGACATGCCCATATGGGTAATCTCTGTGCAATGCTTATGAATTTTATGGCCCTGTGACTAGCGGCTAGCTTCTACATTGCCCACCTCTACAAGGCCTGCTGATGTCATCCACCTTAAGATCGCTGGCAGACAATCTAACCTCAGATAAACTCTGTGGTGCATGTGATAAGTACTGTGAGCTATAGTGTGTAATAATAGATAGGTAGGGGTTCTAATCCCACATCAACAAACTGTGTGTGTGTGTGTCCAAATATATCCCCTTGCAGTACTATGGATATACCCATACAGGCCATTTACATGCAATGGTTATGCATTTCATGGCCCTGTGACTAGCTGCTGGTCTCTACATTGCTCACTTCTACAAAGTTTGCTGATGTCATCCACCTTAAGAGTGCTGGCAGACAGACTAATCTCAGAAAAACTCCATGGCACATGCAATAAGTACTGTGAGCTATAGTGTGTAATAGTAGACAGGTAGGGATTCTAATCTCACATCAGCAAACTGTGTGTGTGTGTGTGTGTGTGTGTGTGTGTGTGTGTGTGTGTGTGTGTGTGTGTGTGTGTGTGTGTGCGTGCCTGCGTGTGTGTGTGTGTGTGTGTGTGTGTGTGTGTGTGTGTGTGTGTGTGTGTGTGTAAATTTATCCTCTTGCAGAACTACAGGCATGCCTATACGGGCTATCTCTGTGCAATGGTTATGCATTTTAAGGCCCCGTGACTAGCTGAAGGCCCTAAATTGCCCTACTCTACATAATCATAACTGATGTCTGCTGCCTGTCTGACCTGGACACAGAATATTTGTAGCTGTGTCGACTCCATCACCACACCTTCTAGATTTGTAAGTTCAGAAAACCCAGGTCACATGTAGCAAGGGTAGCAGACCTTATCACGATGTATGGATGCATGATTACACTGACTGCCCCCATTGTCTCTGATAGAGTGTTCTACACATATGCATCTTGGGAGCCATGCACATATACTTGCTGAAGTCATATGTCTTGCTGTACTGCTATGCCATCCTTTGCCACTGTTTTGCCACCATGTGTCCATAGGTTATCCTCTCAGACTCCTGGAACAGAAACATACACAGGTCTGTGACACACCTGTCATTCTGTAACACTGCTGCCAGTCCAACATCATGCAACAAAGATACACAAACTGTGATGTGTAGTCATGACACATACCAGCAAACAGTACCTGTTGCAGCCCACAAGTGGCATGATAGAACAATAATGCACTACACAAGTACATGTCAAGTAATATAGACACCCTGTGCATCAGACACATATTAGCATTTCCCTGCATCGATGGCACGGATGGCAGTTATGTGGCACAGGTATCATCACATGCACAGGGTGTGGTGTGGGGGTGCTTGAGGCCTAGGCTGTGCCAAACAGTTGACAGCATATGAGTGAGTCAGGAAGGGGTGCAGGTTAGATGAGCCATGGAGAGGTGTCGTGTGTGTCTGTTGGTGACCTGCATGTACAGTGGTGTTTGAGTCTGTGCATGTACACAGTCAAGCCCAGTGCTAGCCCTACACATGTGTATTTTGGACAGCTGTGGACTGTACATGGAAGAGTGGACAGTTCACCATCTCTGACCATGAACACTGGAACTGGCTCTGCTAGGAGTAGCACTGGCACCACCATGCCAAAGGTCAGATGCAGTGCTAGTACCTATTTATTTATTTATTTATTTTTTTATTTATTTTACATTTGTTGACCGGGCTAGTCTAACTGGATATATGTCCATTTTCAGTAGAGGCCCGGGGAGAAAAGCTCCAAGGAAAAAACTTACAATTTAATAGAGAATAACATCAAAACAGTTTTATACAGCAATGATTGTACCATAAAAGCAGTATAATTTTAGCATAACATGTTAGCTAAAGAAATTCTTAAAATAATATAAAAAATAGAAGAAATAAAAGGTTTTTAATTTATTTAGTTATTTATTTATTTATTTTTTTATTTTTTTTTTTTTGGACAGTGGACAGTCCAAAAATAGTACCTGATGGTGACTGCTGTCTGCTGAGGCTGTGTGCCCCAAGGGAACATCCAGGACCACACGCCCATGGTCTGCAACACTGTAGTGTGGACAGCACAGTTCCTTCTGTGGCGCTGGAGGAACTGCCACTATGGGAATGTGACTGTGCACAGCCACATGGATACTCAGCAGATGGTATTAGTGACCTGTATCCATGTGTCTGATGCCCAACTATAACCAGATGTTCCAACCAGGCAATATGCAGTCCAGGACAGATACTGTCTCAGCCCGCCATCTGTCCACTGCATCAGTGAACTGATCCAGGGTGTCCTCAATAAGGTGGAGGTAGTCATGGATGTCAGACTGTGCTGTGTCTATAACCCTAAGCATCCATCTGGTGTTGCATTCAGAACGTGCCTGTGCCCATGATGGACCAAAACATATGGCAAGTGACCCATGATGTGGCATCTGCAACAGGTGGTGGATGGACAGCAGTCCTCCTATGAGCACCCCTGTCAATCCACCTGTGTGGGACCGCACCAGATCTCTGGCTATGGCCAATGTCTACACTCAGTAATGCCATAGTTGCAACACTGTCATGTTCAATGTCACCACCCTCTGACTGTCCAATATCTGTAGCCTCTGGGGACTGGGTATGTGTGGGCATACTGACTGTGTGCAGTGACAATGGGGGCAGAATAAGGATGTCAATCTCTGGGACAGATTCAGCTCCCAACAACCCCACCTGTGCCTCACTAGGGGCACCATCATCATCAGAGTCTGATGAGACACTGTCATCAAGTTGTGAGGGGGACAGACTCCAACCCCCCCCCCGGTCACCTGTGAAACCAAGACAAAAGCAGTACATTACTACCTGCACTTTTTGGTAAGGTAATCCACACATACCCATACAAATGAGGATCCATAATTGCATTTCCAGTCTCACATCTTCTCATCTCCACTCCCATGCACAACAGACAACCTCACAACAACATACATATACAAGTCAAGCCCTTTATAACATGCACTTCAGCCACATCCAGTTAAAGTTGCCAGTACAATCTGCCTGTAAGGTATGTCATATGACAATATACATGATAGAAATACACATAAAACTCAGTATACCGATCTTGAGAATTATATGCCAATACTAGTACCACTGGCTCAGGTATGTACCATCTCCGCTTTGCCTTTGAACAGACATCTTGGAGTAATTGCCAAATGTATACCAGGCTGTGTAGCCGCTCATAACTATAAATACAAATGTGCTGATGGTCATTCAAATACACACTTGTGATTACCCAGTCTATGAATCATTGTTAACTGTTCCAGAATAGAACATACAAATATACTACTCTGGCTAAACACAACATTTGTACATATGGCAGCCCTTAACTTTCATAGGGTATATATGAGCTGTAGAAAACTGTATATCAGACTTACCAGGTACAGGACCTCGGATATGGACCACACCTGATGTACCTATGAAAAGGTGAGGGAGAGGTATTGTCAGCACCACCAAATGTTGCAGTACTACAAGGTAATATGTGCATATAACCACATGTACAGTAGCTACTGTGATACTGGCTGTATTGCTGACATTCTAAGTATGTGTGCACAACTGAGCATAAACCCCAACACCCTCCCCTAATAAAGCTAGACCTGACACCCATGTACAGGTATGTACAGCCTACCTGATACATTATTACACTGGTGAACACAGTACACTTACTTAGACACTCCTGTGCTGTGGACACTGTGGCACCCACCTCCACGATGTATGGTGTGACGGATGCCTGGGATCTGTTGTGTGTTCCTAGGTTTGCAAGGAATTCCTCTTAGGCTGAGAGTAATTGTTGCATCACAGCACCTCCACCAGCGGTGGCATGATCCCTGGCAACATCAGCTGCCCTTCTTTGTGAAACATTCAGCATGTTTTTGGCCCAGTGTTGGACCTGCTCATAGGTCCTGTCCATTTTGACCAATCTGATTGACATTCTGCACAAGGTCTGCCAACAATGCTCCCCACTGTTCCCAATTATGTCGTCCCCTGGAGAACAAGATCTGATGGTGCTGTCTCACTCCATCCACTATTATGTCATTCTCCACATCTGGGAAGGGGGCATGTCTTCTGTGGCACATGGTTCCTTAAAGACAACAAAAGGGGAACTCATTACAAGACCAGATAAATGGATGTCCACTATGTACAGATCCAGCACACCCATAATGGCCTGCAGTATACACTGCTCCCTCATACGTCATACCCCATAGTCTGGTGACACACTACATGTGTGGATACCACCAAGGTAGTAGCAATACTGGGGTATGTCCCTGTATGCCATGAAATTCTGCTGTAAGTTCCTACACCAAGCACTGCACTCTACAGTGGTGTGTCCCCTATGGGCAAACTCCCACTACTATGTCATACAACCACTGCCAGTCAAATACCAGTGTGCTATTACAACCACTATATGGGGACAGTCTAGCAACACCAGTGTGCCACAATGACAGACAATGCAAACTTGCTGTAGTATATGTTCCCTGTAGGCATCATACTTCTCCACTATACAGATGTTTGTAGAATGTCAAGATGTTTGCCTCATAGTTTTGGTCACTTCACAGAACATTGTGGATTTCTGACAAAAGGTTGGCCAATCATTGATGGTTGAGATCAGAAAATAAAGACAGACATGTGAGTTTAAGACATCATATCCTTCAGAACACTGTTATGCTACTGTATTATATGTTATTATATTCCTTTCTTACTTTTTACGAGCAATAGTTGCAGTGTCCCTAATTTTGGGCCTTTGTCCCTCCATTAATTATGGCTTTGTTCAGATATCTTGCTGTAACAGGTTGACAGCTATGTTAGGCATTGCTCTCAACCAGACAGGGAACAGGACCATGGACTGAGCCAGAGTACATCAGGGACAATCAGGGACAATTTAAAGTGTTGGAAGTATTTTATGTGAGACATTGACAGAATGAAAGGAGGTGAATCGTGTAAATCATGACATTACAGGAGTATACTCCCTTACCTCTTGTCACTATGTTTTACATGTCATTCACTCGGTTTCATACAACAACCAACCATTGTAGGTGGGCATGAGAAGGATAGAGATAAGATGTGAGTGGAAATCAGGCACATGTGAGAGGCATGCCTGTAGGTACATGACAGCTGAGTATCAATGACATGTCATTACCATTACCATAGATTTAAGACATGTTTCCTCCTGTGATCCCTATTCCCCATACCTCCATCCTCCCATCTGCATCCTGTTATATGGAGAAATCAATTACATACCTGTTTGAGTGCAGTACTCCTTTGTTGAACTTTGCTTCCAGTAATCTTTTGAAACTCTGCTCCCTGTGTGAGGTAATTCTCATACAGACTTGTTCCCATTAACCAGCTGCTTACTTTTTTTAGGTACTGGTCATTAGCATGTAATTGCCTCTGCAGCAATTTGTGGTCCTGCTATGGTAATTTCAGCCAAAATAGCTGAATCATTAGCCAATGACATTCCACCACAGTGCAATATAGAAGGCCTTCATGTAGAACTGGGCTCCTTTCATAGCTGTTAAGATGGACAGTACTGAGGTGTGGAGACTAAAGCATCGCAGAAGGTAGGTACCATAACTGTCAACTGTAGAGATTTATGCAGTATGTTCACAGTTTCGCCTCATATGTGTGGTCAGTGTCCCATGACATTTTGGTCTTCTAGCAATTCACTGGCAAACATTGTGGGTTGAGGTCAGTAATGGACGCACACATTTGATTGTCAGACTTCATACCCCGCTGAATATGCATGCTAATGCAATAGATGTTATTGTATCAACTTATTTACTATCATTGTAGGAGCAAACTGTAAAACATGTCCCAATCTCTGTACCTTTGTCCCCCCATTAAGTATATATGTGTCTGGATTAATTGTGTTAGGGGGGTGAGAGGTATGGTAGGTCTGTATTAGATATCTTTACATACAGGTGTGTGTGCTACAGGCTGCAGCTACTGCTGCAGCCTAGAACACATGGGGGCAGTGTGAACACTTTGAAAGACAACAATCTCTACATGTAACTGTGGCAGCTGTGGCATCCCTGTCATTAAGGCACAGCCAGGATAAGGGTACCCTTTACAGTCCAATCAAGGCATGTGATTAAGGTACATCTGTTATGCAACAGTGCCAATAACAGAGTAGTAGGTGACATATAGTTATGCCATATGGATATGTGCAGTGTGTCCCCATGTGCAGGCCTTTGACTTGCAAAACTGGATAGTAGTTCATTAATTAGTAGTAACCTGTGCAGATAAAGATCGCATTACTCAGTCAGTAATTGCTGTCTTCACAATAATGTAATTGAATTGCAACACAAGACTGGATTTGAACCCAAGACTATGTGTGGCAAAATGTACTACATGCAAGGCATTTAACAGACTGAACTACTAAGTCACTGCTATAGCAGGTGTATTTTCAAGGTATATGAGCACACATACAGGCTGTGACAAACATTTTTTACATCCATCAGTATGTGCATGGCTTTATATGTATTTCTGCACCAGAGTCTCAGTTGAATATGTATTCTGCCATGAATGCTTTAGCGGGTGTCTTTCTATATGTTGCTGATACAAGGGCACATTTACCTGCTATCACAGGCCTCACTTACATCCATTTTTATGTCTTTGACTGTCTATTGGTCTACTGTTGCACCAGAGTCCCAGGTACATTCCCATTTTCCCCATTACTTTTTAATTCCAGTTTGCATGGTGCAGCACTGTGCACACCTCCATTGATTCATGCCTAATAACTGTAAGTAACAATCACTATGATTTGATGAAAACATCTGTTTTAATGAAGATCTGCGTGGTGTAGTGGGTTAATGCAGTGTGCTGTAGGTGTAATGGGCTTGGGTTTGACACATGGCATAGGTGTTTATTTTGTACATTTATTTATTTATTTATTTAACATTTGTTTACCAGGAAAGTCTGACTTGGAATGAAGCCAATTTTCAGCAGATGCCCAGGGAGAAATGCTCCAGATACATGCCTTTGTAATGTGGGAGGAAACCGGACTACCCAGAGGAAACTCACACAAATGCAGAGAGGGCATACAGACTATGCACAGAAGGCACCCCAGCTGAGAATCGTACTGGCAAACCTCTTGCTATGAGGTGACAATGCTACCACTGCACCACTGCAACTTAAAATGTTAAAAACACATATACTCATTAGAGCCCTATTTTGCTGATCTAATCCAAGCTGCGTGACACAGTGCACCATGCAGCACCACACTAAAAAAAAGAAAGAAAGAAAAGTAAAAATGGGAGATAGGAAAGTGGTGAAATGGGGGCAAGCAGGAGGGAAAAACATAGTGGAAGTCAGGTAAGGATGTGCAGGAATGGTTTAGGAAAGAACTACAGCTATCCATTTCTTGTACAGCAATGGCTGTGCACTTTGACAGATTTTGTAGATGAATTTGTACTCTCAAAACCCAGAGAGAGGGGTGAGGACAACATAACTGTATTGTTAAGCCAATTGGACCAAATTACTTGTGTCCAGTGGACAAATGTGCAAGGTGGAGAGCTATGTATGGGGCAATATTTTTTTATGGGACAGGTGCCCATTTTTTTTTTTTTTTTTTTTTTTTTTTTATTAAATTGAAAGTGGAATGTTCGGAAAGGGACTTTAGGTACATGTGGTGAGGTAAGGTGGATAGGAGAGGATGCATTTGCAGACAGACAAGACAGCAGACAGGGGCGGTGTGTGACAGATGAGGTGGGTGAACTCCTTGGATGGGGAGGGTATTGTGGAATCCAAGTCACACATGCCTCCAGACAGTAGCAGCATGACTCACGTCCCCATCCATGGGATTGTCAACACTGCTGCTTCACTGCCCCGAGAGTGGCTGTGCTAGAAGCTGGGTGCCAGGGCAAGGCTGCCCCACCAGGACAGCCAGTATGCCATCAATTCAGTGCAGGCAGTGTTCATAGCTCCATTGAACAATCCTGTGCTTCATGACTGGCAATTTAGCCTAGGTGACAATGCCCCCACTGACACCACTCCCAGTGGGAGGCCGGGCCCAGTCCCCTGAGGTGGCCCTACCTGACACTGCAGGTGGTACAAGGGCAGCAGAGGTGGCACCACTGGTCTGTGTCCCAGAAATGCTACACCCAGTGCCATGGCCAGTTGAGGCAAGGTAGGTGATACGCCTGGAACCGGCCTACCCTGACGTGCTGTAGTAATAGTGATAATGTAATAAGTATAGGTTAGTTGTGAACAAATCATTGTTACTAGTAACAGCATGGCAGAACATTGGAAATAACCCAATTACATATCATTGCATATTATGTGAAACAACAATAAATAACAGAACAGTAAGTATGTTATCAGCATGCCAGTAAGAGTTACAGCATAATGCAAACAAAATAGGTAATGTAACAAGATATGTTAATATGTAACCATTATAAAACATAACAATAAAACACATGTCCCAAAATACAGTTATTGTAACAACATATTTTAATAGTAAACCATAACCAATAAATAACAATAAGAAATAAACAAAGATTAGGCGTGTGGAGAGAGAGAAAAACAGTCCATTAGTAACATTGTTGGTTAATTCTTTGACAATAGTACTACTATCTACTCTATGGGTCTGTATTTTGTTTATGTGTACAGTGACTACAAGTTTCCTATAGGTGATGTAGCACATACATACCTCTCTCACTATTTGCATGGGACACTATGGCCAAGCAGTAACAACTGCAGGTACACAACTACACAGAACATTTGCACATCAGGTGGACTGATGCAGCAACCAAGGTGTTCTGCGGGCTGATTTGGTGATACTTTGCAATCTAGGTAATCATTTCCATGGTAATCCTGTGACAGACAAATTACGCACTGTTAATTGCATAATGTGAAATCGCGACACTTGAGAGACATGTATATGTACAGTACAGACACTAAACAGCTTTCATGCATTTGTTGACAGGCATGGGAATAGAACCCAATAGCAGTGACTGTAGGGGACATCTTCACATGATGTATTAATTGACTGCAGAAATGTTAACAGACATTCCAGGTATACAGCCATACAGGGAATATACATTTTATATCTGAATGAACATTGCTGATGAAAACATTCTTGCTAATGATTTTAACAGTCTGTGATATCTAAACAAATGATTATCTACTCATAATATGGGCTACCTCACCCATTTACCTGTAGTTCCTGGGGAGAGAGAATTTGTAAGCATTACATGATTGCTACTATAATATTTAGTGCTACATAGCAGTGGATTCAAACACTGGTCTGTGTGTGGCAAAATGTACTATATACACAGCATTTAACAAGCTGAGCTACTGAGTCACTGCTGATTATTGACTGACTGATATTTTCCTAGAGCTCACCTGGAACCAAAATATGACTTTGTAGTACTACTATAGTGTTATAATAGACTGCAGTGACAGCAGAACACGCATGATTGAAACACAAGCATAACACAGATAGTAGGCAAACCATACATCAGTATAAAGAATGCTGGTGTACACAATTTATTGTTAGTGGTTTGAAATATCTGTGAAGTCAACAAACAATATCAGCTCACGGAGTGGGCTACCTCACCCATATACCTTTATTACCTGATGTCTGTGAATGACAGAGCATTATGTGAACAATATTAACCTGGAGACAGCTTGAACAGTACTATATGAGTTAACCAATACAATTTGCATCCATTGGATTTGCATTCTACAGCTATAACAGTGTTATACTTGACTGCAGCACCTTACCTTGCAGCCTGAATGTATACAGCTCTACTGTAATGGTTACAGGACAATCCTGATGTAGACCATTTTCTTTGGTGTTATTGGTATTGTTTCATATTTTATTGCACAACAGTTGGCATCATTTATTTATTGCAATACAGCTCTAATTCCACATTTATTACACTATAAAAGTTATTGTATATACTTTAATGCAGTTACTGGTATTGTTTCATGTTTTTATTGAACTACAGTTGGCATTATTCATTTATTGCAATATAGCTCTAATTCCACATTTATTGCACTACAAACTTTATTGTATATACTTTAATGCAGTTACTGGTATTGTTTCATGTTTATATTGCACTACAGTTGGCATTATTAATTTCTTGCAATACAGCTGTAATGTCACATTTATGGCACTACAAACTTTATTCTATACACTTTAATGCAGTTAATACTTTACTCTTTCTTGCTTATTTCCCTACAGTTAAAATAATACATCTCTACTCACCACACTCACCAAACATCTGGTGTGTGACTTGACATTGTGAGCTCTCAGAGAGAAGCACACTATTATGCATACCAACTTTGCAGACATTCAGATTACATACTGTTACAACAGAGGTTAATTTACTTACATACTTGTGGGGCATTCCCTGCCCAAGCTTCTTGGACCCAGGTGACCAAGAGACCCCTCTTACATCATTTCAGGTCATCATGGTGGTGACGACACTACTCACCCATGCGGGGGATGCCAATAACACAGGTGGGTTCTCTGGCCAGCCAGTCCCAGGTCTCCGCCTTACACTCTGAGCCCTGGAAACCTCCCTGCAGCAACCAGTCATTATGTTTTTTAACTAAAAGTCCAACCATGACCCTGGACTCCAGAATGCCCCAACACTGCACCAGAAAGCACTCACCTTCACCAACACCAGCCATAGTAACCGTCAGAGAAAGCACTCCAATGGATTCTGTTGTATTCGCACCTATTGGGCTTAATATAGGCTGTTTTCCTGCCCTTACATGTTATTGAGCAACATTCAAAAAAGTGCAGCATTACTTAGCACCATGCAAACCAGCACAGCTGAGCTGAGACTCACAAAAACTCATAGAACCATAGTCTTGGTGGAGTTTAACAGCATGCAACCAGGCAAGCGGAGTCGAGCAGCACACAAACATTGGCAGCCATTACCATGTATATGCAGTGCTTAGCAGGTCTAAGTATAGTTGGGTGGAGCTTAGCAGAGCAGAGCAGGGCCATCTTTTACAAAAAAGAAACATGTATATCAATTTTAAATACATATTTTCCTTTCATGTATTCACACTCTGAACCTACTGCACATTAAGCCATAACTCTACCCATTTAGCTATAAAGATATTCAGAAATCCAGTATACCTTCACATATACCACTGAGCTACCTATAAGCAGTGCTGAGCACTGGGCCGTGCCACGCAAACATGCTTAGACATGTTTAAACACACCTTTAAATAAATAATTAATTAAATCTGGTTTCTATGTTTAGATGTCTGGCAGGTGTCTGCTCTCTTACATGTGACCGCAGCTTGGCATTGTGGTGCTCCGCACCATGCCACACAAACATGTTTATTTTTCAAAAAAAAAAATTAAAATATAACAAAGGAAAAGAAAAAAACATAAAAATAAAACAAAGGATATTGCAGGGACTCTCATACTCATCTGCAACCACGGTTAGCACTACACCTCTCCTTACACTAATTCAATAACCATGTTTGTCGGCTCTCACATGGCAACATCCCATCATTAATATACATGGCATGCTACCAAGAGGGAATGATCTGCACAGACATAGTAACGGTCCATATAGGTTCTATACAGGTATTATTAAATTCTGGGGCATGTTTATTTTACTTTTGTGAGACTGGCATATTGTTTTAAAGTGGTTTTACTATGTTTTTCTGTCAGAAAAGGAACTTTTGTGGATTGGTAGTGTTTACTGACAGTTGTTGCTTGTCTTCCCTGGGAAAGCAGAACCATTTCAGCTTGACCATGGAAAAGACTACTGGGCTCACAGTTGGTCCTTCTTCCAGCCATAAAAAGAAAAAAAATAAGTACAAAACATTTGCCACCACAGCAGGCTATCAATTGTTGCAGCCTCGGGTGGGTGAGTCTGCTGTAGCCATTTGAAATACCTCAGACCACTCATCTTTTACCCCAGATTCTCTTGTTGTAGCACCTATAGCCACTAGAGACCAGTGGTAGCTATATCCTCTGTGGCTGTTGGGGTCCCCTTAGTCGGTAAGAGAGATTACCCTAGATTCCTCTGGTGTAGTACCTATAGCCGCTATGGACTAGGGGTTAGCCATATCCTCTGTGGCTGTTAGGGTCCCCTTAGTGGGCAAGGGAGAGCTACTCTTCTCAGTGCAGGGAAAGAGAACAGGGAAGGTTTTCTTGTTTGTGTAGGAATGCTATGATCATCCCTGCGGATGATGCTGCAGACATTAGTAATATGGATAGCCCCAATTTTCCTATCAAACAAAAACAATAAACCAAGCAATTATCTACTCCTTCTCAATTTTCTTTGGATACAAGTAGTTTATGGGGTCTGGATGAGGGTTTATTTCAGAAAATTGATCAGTTTTGATGAAAGAGTAACTCCTCTTTTCTTAAAGAGATTTGAGAATCTGACTCTGAACAGGAAGATGCAGGGACATGTACAGTTTTTTTTCCTCAGATTTCTGATTCAAACTCAGGGTAAAGCTCAGTTTCCTATTCTCTATGTGGGGATTTATCAAAAGTGTATACTTCTTCGATTCTGATTTTCAAAATTTTGAATTGTCAGGCTCATACAGTAAAGTTTTTTTTTTCTGAAAAATGTATTTTATCTGCATTTTCTTCTTGTGATGAAAAATTTGCTTAAGTAAAGGTTTCTGATATCGCACTGGTCAATACTCATCATTTACAGCATGTTAATGACTCTGCTGATCATTTTTTCCAGGGCTATGGCCACTGGTACTGCTTTGAGGTGGTTTCCATGGCTACATTCTGAAAATATCCCGGATGATGTTAAAAATGAGATTTTAAATTTTCTTTTGGATAGAGATTTAGTGCTTGGCCCCTCGGTTGAAGAGGTGATCAAAAAGACAGATGAAATGGGAAAGCTGATCCAGTGAATCTCTAAGATTTGTTGGCCCTCCTTTTCCAAATTGTCTAAGGGATTTTCTATTTCCTCATCCAATTTTGTCAAAAAACATAATAAACAGTTTCAGCAAAATACAGGTAAACAGATGTTTAAGATGAAATGGCAAGGGGATTTCAAAAAGAAGTCTCAAACCTCACAAAACCAAGGACACTCCAACAAATTTGAATGACTGTTCAAGAGACCTTGGGAACCCCTCCTGCCCTGGCCACTTTTTTCTTCAAAAAAAGTTTTAATCTCCATTTTTTTCTTTGCCAACAGATAGTTTCAGACAAATGGATCCTGAAAATCATTCATCAAGGTTACAGATGACAATAGGTGGAAATTCCACCTTTCCATGGTGTCATTCCTTATCCTCCAGATCAAACTCTTTTGTTTCCACCAGTTCTTCATCACATGCTGTCTCAAGGATTATTAGATCCAGTTCCTCCTTCCTAGGGGGGTGGGGGGTATTCAAGAATTTTCTTAGTGACAAGAAAGTTCTGGATCTCCCTTTCCTAAACTTGTTTGTGATAGTGCCTAAATTCAAAATGATGTCACTTCACAGCCTGTTACTTTTCCTTCCTCTTTCATGTTTCCTGGCAACAATAGACTTAGAAGATGCTTATCATCACATTCCTACTCATCCATACTTCAGATGTTTCTTAAGTTTTTGTATGTCTGGATCACATCAGTTTTCTGCTATACTTTTTGAACTAGCTATTGCATCAATTGTTCATAAATTATCCTACTCCAGTTATAGCTCATTACATTTTTCCACATTTAGATGGCTTGCTTGTCTTTGCAATCTCTTTTTCAAAGTGTCAGGAATCTCTATCTCCGGATAGAGATCTCTTTAGCAAGGTAGAATTCCTAGAGAACATTCAAAAGTCTTGCTTGTCTCCTTCACACAGGATTGTGTTCCTGGAATGTCATCTAGATACCTCATTTCAAAAAGCTTTTCTTCCACAAGAAAACAACAGATCTTTATATATATTTCTAAGGTTTTCCACTCAGCTTTTAGCCACTAACCGGGAATACCTCAGAATTTTGTGTCTCATGGCATTTATGATTCTCATGATATCCTTTGCAAGACACCAATTAAAAAGATACAGTGGTAGCTGCAACCTTTGTTTATTATCAGCATAAATACCCTTTATCTTTTCAAATCCTAGTGATGAAGCTTTTCAGCAGAAAAATCTTTTTGTAGTCTCCCCCCTTCTCCCTCCCTATTCCAAAGCAGTCAGTCATGACAGAAGTTTCAGACTTCGCTTGGGAACCAGTTTCAAAGGGGATAAAAGTGCATCAAGTGTGGGCACAAATGACAAACACAAGCATGTAAATATCGTGGAGATACATGGCATGATCAAGGCACTCAACTATCTGAACCATATTTGGCCTGTGGGACCACTTCAAGTGGTTCCAGACAAAGTCATGTGGTGCATCAACAAGCAAGGGGATACTGTTCATACCCCATTTGCAGACTACCCATGTAAGCTTGGGATATAGCTTTACACTAAAGTCTCCCTCTATAGACATCCCACATGGTGTAACAGCAAAACTGTGTGGCAGACAAGCTGAGCAGGACAAGGACAGACACTCACAAATAGAAACTAGATCAACCATCTTCCAAACTTTGATCCACATGTTGGGAATTTCTCAAATAAACCTCTTTACCAATGATCTGAACTATCAGCTGGAAAGATTATTGTTCCAGGACTGCATGCAAGAAGGCTTGGAAGACAGATGCCTATTCTTTTTTCTTTTCTTTTTTCTTTTCTTTTCTTTTTCTCTTGGACTGGAATGTTCTTGTATGATTTTCTCCCCTTTCCACTAATAGCCAAAGATTATTGTGGTGACTCCCTTCTAGCCCAGGTAACTATGGTTCTCCCTTCTTTTGTAAATGGCCAGTGGCAATTATCACATGATTCACCACAGATTTGATCTGTTAACACAAGAACAGGAGAGTTAATAAACCCTAAATCAATCAACTTCAATTGACTAAATTATAGGGTCTTAATTTATTTTAGACACCTGTCTACTGAGGACATGCAGCAGGTATTAGTGGAGGCAAGAAAGCCTAGTACTAGAAAATCATATATTAGCAAATGGAAAAGTTTTTCTAGTTGGTGCCAGAAACATAACCAGCACCAGATCAGGGCTAGTTGTTTTCTGGTTCTACAATATCTGTGTGTTGCTATCCTATGGCCTTACTTATAACTATATCAAGATTCATTTGTCAGCCATTTCAGCATGTCTGCTCAAGGATCCTCCATTTTCAATGCAGTCTCATATCAAAATATTCCTGAATGGGATTTTGCATAAGAGGTCTCCATGAAAACTGGTGGCCCCTCCTTGGGATCTTAATTTTGAATTAAAGAAGCTAACACTTGATCCATTTGAACCAGCTAATCAGACTGACCTAAGGTTCTTAACATGGAAAGTTTTACTGATTGTTCTGACCTCTGCAAGAAAGGTATCTGAGTGGCAAGCTCTTATGGCAAGTCAACCCCAAATCATTTTCCTTAGGAACAGGGTTTCTTTGAGAACTAATCCCTCTTTTATGCTTAAAGTGGTATCCAAGTTTACTTTAAGTCAAACTATCTATCTCCCCATTTTCTTTCCTGAACCTAAAAATGACGGAAAAAGGATTCTCCATAACTTGGATATCCACAGATAACTCAGGTACTATCTTTACTGAAATAAATCTTCCACATCTTTGAATCAATTGTTAGTTTCTTGTGAAGGTAAGAAGAAACAACCTGTTTTCAAACAATCTATTTCCAAATGATTGTCTAAGGCTATTACCTTTTGTTATACTCACCATAACAAATTCCACTCTACCAAGGCCTTGGATGCATCCATGGCTATACGAAAAGGATTGGATAGACGTATTCTGGAAGCTGTTATTTAGTCCACTGTACATACTTTTACAAAGCACCATAAGCTTCATTTCTTCTCTGGGTCTAGATTAAGCTTTGCTAGTTCCATTCTTCAGCAGCTTCTGGACTTTTCTCCTTCCACCTCACAAATGTAGTTAGCTATGGTAATCTACTCATATAGATAAAGCTACTGTAGCAGTGATCAATATGATGAACATTGGGCAGTTGTGTAAGTTAAACTTACTATAACAGTAGATATTTGAATGATCTCTGTTGTAGTAGCTACTCCCTCTCCCTACCCCCCTTGTTTTTTGTGTGTGTTTTTATACAACGGTGTGGACATTCATTTTTTGTTGTTCCTAACATTGTCCTTTTAGGGCTTAGCCTACCTCTCTCTGTTGTCAGGAAAGATTGGAAAGGCTTTGCACCCAATCTTGCTTTTTAGTCAGCATAGCTCTTCATAAGGAACCTTGATGATTAGATGGGAGATAGGAAATTCACCCCGGGGATCATATCAGTCGCCCTGCTAGACAGAGGTCCAGAGAAGTAAATATTGTGGGAAGAAATATTAAGGGAATTGTTATGGCTAGGCTTGCATAGGCCCTAGGGCCGATAGCCTAGTACTAACCTATGAACCTATGAACCTATGTAAATGTCAGCTTTCCCAGGGTTTTCAGGTCAATGTTGATTTTGCCTCTAAATTTTGCATTGTAAGTCATAAATACATGACTTTATGGCAAATCAGAGCTGAAATTACTAAACAGCATCAGTAGTCACACACGGACTTTTTTCATTTGAAAACTGTAATTGCAGGCTGCTTCTTTTAACAGCTTTCTAAATAAATAACAACAATAAATAAAAGTGCCCATGGCTCTGATCCTTAATCACTCATCACCATTGCCACGGTCCCTGATTCTTTAGAGGAGAGACCAGCTTCCATGTCTAAACATGCATGTGGACCCTAGGTAGTCGATGGTATGATCACAGTTTCGGGCCATGCCCCCAAGACGTAGAACCACTGCCATAAATAATTACATAGGCCATTCTATATAACATAAAATACATTTTCCGGACTGAAATACATGTCATCACACACAAATGAATGACAGTCAGTGAGAAAAAAAAATGTTGCCCTTCAGCTGACATCACTATAAAGTAATTTTAGGAATACGCTTGCATCGAAGTAACCAAACTCAGCAGGTATGGCAAGGGCACGGCACCAAAAAGGGAAATCCAAATGCAAAAAGAAAATGCCAGCTCAAAGTGGTGTGTATAAAACAAATTTATTGTGAAATATGCACAGACCGGTTTCGGCCAAAATTACCAAGCCTTCCTCAGTGTAACAAAAACTTCCACAAATAGCCACATGTTATATACACAATAGTAAATTGGTAAGCCAAGATGATTGGTCACAATTTCTCATTAAGCCCAGGGGGGAATAATCCCCCCAATTTAATAATCCACTTTTTTTCTTTCATTTTTAATATATTGTGCCAACCAGCTTTGTTATTTTTGCATGTCAACATCTTCTGACAAATCAAAATGTAGCTTATACACATATGCAAGTTAACATTAATAAAAACCTAGAGTCTCAGTGTCAGAAGAACATGGATAGGTTTTATAAGGAAGATTTACAAAATCAGTGCCAAGTCCAACTTAATACATTCATGCATGTCATTTAAAATGGTCTATAATATAATGACGAAAGTTCAAAATTTCAAATGCTCACATGAGCGGAAATTCAAGAACTTGAAATCGCTATTGTGGAGGGCTGCACCCCACAAACCCCCGCTAAATATATATTCCAACTCCAAGATCGCACTACAGCGAAGAAAGGGCAAATATTCTGATCTTCACTGTACTGGAATAAAAAAATAACAACATTGAGTTCCTTAATTTCCGCTCATGTAAGCGTTCAAAATTCTGAACTTTCATTGTTATAATATAGACCCATTCTAAATGATTCAGAAGACAAACTTTAGACTTAGAACAGGCAATCTGCAATACATACATTATGCACTTATTTATTTTATTGATTGTGTTAATCTTACTAAGCACTGCCTGTTTTTGTGGGAAATCCAAGGTGATAATCATACTGACTAGAAGACATTTGACTAGGGGAGAAAGGAAATGAACTCAGTCTTTTCAGAAGGGTGCAAGTTATTTCTTATAGGAAGGCTTGCTGTACTAGTACTAAAGGGAATGTTGTAGAAACCACAAATAACTTTCTTCTGATACTGTTATAGATGTCATCAGAAGGAGGATTGCCTGCTCAAACCTTGTTAGAAATAATTAATGCTCATGAGCATGGTCTAGAACAAGCTAAAGATATGAGGAGTACACTGATACAGAAAGTTATAAATGATGCCATTAGTAAAGCTTCAGATTATATCATGGGTCAATTTGTTTTTTTAGCAAAACTTGCACCTACTGATGTCACCGAGTATGACCCAAGCCAGAAAACTACAAACTATAAAGAAACATTTTGCTTTTTCTCTGGTATGATGAAGTGCAAACGACAAAAGCACCAGATGACTGATTGAACAAAAACTGTTATTTAATTGCTAATGAATCTGTTTTACTTCACAGACAATCCTTTAAGTTTTGTGTAGTGAAAATATGGGGGATTTGGTACAGGATATTAGATCATTTATTCATATCTTATCAAAGGCACTTAACTGTTTATCATTTGAACATTACTCAAAAATGGAAACGTTTGCACAACTGTTAAAAAAGGAACACTGTGTCTTTGTATAACTTTCAACTGTTAACTATGCCATTTTAATGTAAATATTTCATCCTTGACTTCAGGACTGATATTTTGTCAGAAACTGATATAAAACCTTCGATATGCATTAAAAGTAACTTCCCCTGAAAGAAATGTTAGATAAGGAAAGACTACAGACTGGGCATGAGAATGTATTTTTGTTAAAAGTAGAAAGCCCTCTGTTTTAATTTTGTTAAATTCTTTAGTTGATAATTTGTTATCAGGACAGCCAAAGAGGTGTTGGTGGGGAAAGTGCAGTTGTTTATACTTACCATAAATGTAGATGTTCAAGTGCATTCACTGTTGCAGTCATCACACTTGGGTTATCTGCCTGCAGGTAGTTCTCAGTCGGCCAGAATACCAGAGTCTTAGGATTTCTGCATCGGATGCTGTCGCTTCTTCCATGATGTCAGGTCATCAAGGGTATAAAACAGGCAGCCGATGGTATTACATCAGTTTTTCTTGCCCCAAATGTCAGGAGCCCCCAAACAGGAAGCTAATATTTGGTGGGGAACACCACCAGTAAAAAGTAAATACCAATGCCATTAAGAATGGCCATAGAGAGGAGAGGTAGAACGACAGAGAAAACCAAGTAGCTGGAGGGAAAGATACCAGGACTGCAACAGTGAATACACTCGAACTTCTACATTTATGGTGTGTACACAACTGTACTATGTTCTTCATGCTTCACTGTTGCAGTCATCACACTTGGGTAGATTCCCAAAGCTGAGGATAGGTGGAGGCAATCAAGAAGTGTTAGGGCTGGCTAGCAGGCCTTGTAAGACTGCTGTAGTAAACCCAGCTCTGGATTTAGAAAAAATAGGTAAGTGGTAATGCTTGGTGAAGGTGTGTACAGAACTCCAGGTTGCAGCCTTCAGAATGTCCCTGGTAGGGGACTCCACTGAGAAATGCTGTAGAGGTGGAAGTAGCCCTAGTGGAATGTGGTCTGATCCCCTGTGTGGTAGGTTTTCCATGGTACTTGTAGCAGAAATGGATGCAGTGTGCTATCCATTTGGAAATTGTTTGTTTTGAAATGGCCTTACCCTCTGTCCCTGTAGCAAAGCTGATGAGCAGCTGGTCAGATTTTCTGAAAAGTTTAGTCCTGTCAAGGTAGAACCTGAGCTGTCTATGCATGTCCAAGGAGTGCAGGATCCTTTCCCCTTTATTTTAAGGGTTAGGGAAGATGTTTGGCAAATGGATGGATTTGTTTAGAGCCACACTAGACACCACCTTAGGCATAAAGGACAGGTTAGTCCTGAGGGAAACCCTGTCAGCATGGAAAATAATGAAGGGTTCCACAGCCATTAGTACCTGTAACTCAGACACTCTTCTTGCTGAAGTTATGGCTAAAAGGAAGTCTGTTTTCCAAGAAAGGAATGTTAACTCTGTTGAAGCAGCAGGTTCAAAAGGGGGAAGCGTGAGCTTTTCCAGTACAAAGTTAAGGTCCCAGGCAGGGGTGGGTGCTCTCATAGGGGGCCTTAAGTTGTTAGCCCCTCTCAGGAACTGCTTGATGTGAGGTTGAGAAAATAGAGGTGGCTCAGTATTATAGTGAGCTGAGATGGCAGTGGCATGAATCTTAATGGAGGAGAAGGATAGGCCTCTGTGGAGTAGCTATGCTTGGTAATCCAGGATTAGAGGTAAGGAGGGCACTGCTGTGTCCTTCCCTTGAGACTTATTCCAAGAACAATATCTTTTCCACTTTTCAATATAGAATTTCCTAGTACTAGGCCTTCTGGCTTCAATAATGACATCCAGCACCTGTTTGCTGAGGTTTGGTAGTGTATTCAGGGGATAAGCCAGGCTGCAAGGTTTAGGGTTTGCAACTGTGGATGCAAAATCTGTCCCTCCTGCTGAGACAGCAGGGTAGGAGTCTGGTGAAGGTGCCAGAGTGGCACTGTTATCAGACTGCGTAAGAGTGGGTACCAGTGCTGGCGTGGCTAGTCTGGGGCAATAAGAATTGCCCTTGACCTGTCCTATTTTATCTTGAGTAGTACTTTTGAGAGGAGGGGCAGAGGGGGAAAGGCATAACTTGAGAGGTTTTTCCATTGGAAGGATAGGGCATCCACCTTCCAGGCCCTGCTGTGAGGGTTCCTGGTGCAGAATTTGCTCAACTGGTGGTTCTCGGGGGAGGCAAAGAGGTCCACCTCCGGTGTCCCCCACCACTGGATTATAAAGTTAAAAGTGTTGGGCTCCAATTTCCACTCCTGTGAGTCTAGGAGATTTCTGCTTGTCATCTGCCAGTGAATTTTGTTTGCCTGGCAGGAACTGAGCTTGTAGATGCACTTGGTTACTCAAGGCTGTGTTCCACAGGGCCATGGCTAACCTGCAGAGTGGGTAAGAATGGGTTCCCCCCTGCTTGTTTATGTACCACATAACTGTGGTGTTGTGTGTTTTTATAAGCAGTTGTCCTGAAAAGATTAGGTATTTGAAGGCTGTCAGAACATTCTGTACAGCTAGCATCTATTTTTGATTGATGTGCAGGAGACTTTAGCCTGGGCTCCCATGGCCCTGAATGCATTTGCCTGCCATGTGAGCCCCCCATGCATAGTCTGACGCATTTGTTGTCAGGGTTTGGATGGCAAGGGGTTGAGTGAAAAGCAGTGCCTTGTTGTGGTTGCATGCTTCTGCCCACCAAAGGAACTCTGCCCTTAGACAAAGTATGATTGGAATGACTGTTTCCAGGTCCTGGGAATGTTGACACCAAAGACTTTTTAAGTACCATCGAAGTTTCCTCATATGCAGTCTTGCATATGGAATTAGTAGACTACATGAGGCCATGAACCCTAGGGCTTGCAGTATTTTCCTTGCAGATAGCTGGATTCTGGTGGCCATTTGTTTGAAGTAGTTTGTCAGATAGACCTGTTTTTTTGAAGTGAGAAATGCCATCTGGGAAGTTGTGTCCAAACTTGCTCACAGGAATACAATCTTTTGATGGGGCACCAGTTGTGATTTCTTTTCGTTGATGGTGTACCCCAATGAAGTGAGAAGGCTTTTTACAAATGCCAGGTGATGAAGTAGCAATTCTTGATTGTCCACCTGAATCAGGCAATTGTCCAAGTATGGAAAAAATTGGATATTTCTCTGCCTGCAGTATGCAATGGCTGGAGCCAGGCACTTTGTGAATACTCTGGGTGCAGTAGATAAGCCAAAGGGAAGTGCAGAGAACTGATACTGCATAGAGCCTGCTCTGAAGCATAGATATTTTCTGCATGACTCCCTTATGGGGATGTGCCGATAAGCTTCTTTTAAGTCTAGAGTGACTAACCAGGCATCCTTGGCTAGCATAGGGAGAAGCGGTTGCAGGGTAAGCATCTTGAATTTTGGGACCACCAGAAAGGTGTTGAGAATTGATAGATCCAGGATTGGGTGCCAAAAGCCCTCTTTTCTGGGCACCAAGAAAAGTCTGGAGTAGAAACCCTGCCCCCTTTGTTCTAGTGGAACAGGTAGAATAGCTCTGATACTGAGCAGGGAAAGTACTTGCTTTTGAGCCTCTGCTCACTGGTTTGGAGGAAGGTCTGGAAACCTGCTTGGGGTTGGCAGTGAATGGAAGTAGAATCTGTACCCCTGGGATACAATGTTTAGGACCCAATGGACATCTAGTTTTTTGCATGAAGGGCAAGTTTTCCTCCTAGGGGCACAAGTAATTGGGCAGGGCTGGGAAGGATAATTGAAAAGTCATTGTGAAATTTTTCCATAAAGGGGCGGCTTACCACTCCCTGTTTTTGAGGTGGGAGCACTCCATTGTTTAGATCTCTGCATGCCCTGAGACTCTAGTCTGGGTGGCCTGTTTCCCCTGGGTTTGGTCTGAGAAGGCCTGGAAGGGGCTGGAAAGGGCCAGTTTTTAAAAGGCCAATGCCTACTGAATCTAGGTGGCTGCACTTGTAAGAATTCTTTAACAGTTTGCAAAGATTTAGCTTTTTCTTCCATATTTTTAAGAACTTCTTCTGCTTTGGTGCCAAACAAACAGTCCTTATTTAAAGGAGCATCTAGTAATTTGGATTTGACATGATCTGGCAAGGTTTGTTCCTTCAGCCAAGCATGCCTTCTCAGTACAGAGCCAGTAACAGTAACCCTGCACGATGCTTCTACGGCATCAAAGCCACACTGCAAAGTATGCTTACTAACTTGGTTTGCAGACTGCATTAACTCTTGTAAATCTTTATTTTCTGCACAATCTGAAAGTAACACAATTTTTTGTTGAATTAGTCCCATAATATGTTGCTGGTATTTCAACATGTTCTGTTCTTCTTTTGGCTTTTCCCACTTAGGTGTTGCCACAGCGGAAATCCAGTCCGCTAATGATTGGCAGTAGATTTTTATGGTGCCGAGGTGCCAGCTCGACGTCCAACCTTCAATAAAGGCATGTCCATTTACGCATATCTTTCGAAGGCCACTCAACCACGGGGAGGACATGCAGACCCCACACAGAAGGCACTCCAGCCTGGAATCGAATGGGAGAACCTCTTGCTGTGAGGCGACAATGCTACCGCTGCACAACCATGGCTTCCTTCTGGTACTTCAACATGTGAAACTGGCAATTCAATGCCCTGATGGCAAGAGTTGCAGAGGTATATACCTTCTTACTCCATCTGTCTAAAGCTCTGGAATCCCTGTCTGAAGGGATAGGTTTTTTGGCTGTAGTAGCCTTAATACCTTTAAGTCCCTGGGAAATCGTCTCTGGATCCACAGTAGGATTCTTGAAAAGAAATTTGTGAGAATCAAGTACTCTGTAGTACCTGTCAGGTTTCCTAGGGGCTGGGAATAAAGTGTCTGGAGTAAGACTGGATTCCATGAAGACATCATCTACAACATCCAGGACAAGGGGTAAAGCTAGAGGCCTGTGCTGAGGCAACTCTAAAAATTCTCTGCGTCTCTTTTTGGACTGAGGGTAGTCCTGGCATCCCCAGTAGAAATGCTCTCTTAAAGTATGCAAGATTTTGCCAAAAGAAAAATCCTCTGGAGGGGAGGCAGAGGGAATGGATTCCTCTGCATCTGAATCCTCATAGGTTGATAAGGGCATGTCCTGATAATCAGAAGGGTCAGAGTCATTGGACTCCTGGTCTGTAGAATCAGAGGGAAACTCAATTCTTTGTCTCTTAGCAGGGGAAGGCTGGCTTCCCCTAATTAGGGTAATTAGGCCTTCAGCCATTCTAAGCATTTTTGTGGCATGGGAGCTTGAGCATGCACTTTGGTCGTCAGTTTTCTAGGCATAGTGCATACTCTGGGCCTAAGAAACTCAGTAGTTTTGACTAAAAATGAAGTTGTCATTTTGACTCAAACATCGCTAGGTTTGAATATACCCTCAGAAGCTGGTGTCTGCACAGCGGCTCTGGACCCATCCAAGGTAGAGACATTTGCAGGTTCGATGAATGGTTCGGGTATTAAACAAGGCACAAAACCGACAGCGAGGGACGTCATGGTCTGGGCCTAAACAAGTGACATAGTAAGAATGAAAATCTCTATGAGGTATTTGCTTTCCACAGGCAAGACAATTGTTAACTTTTTCTGACATCAGTTAGAGCAAGAAAAAAAGGATCCCCGATGGGGTATTTAGCTTTAGAAGACTTCAGGTTTTGAAACTCAAAAATGAAAATTTCAGGTAGCGGCCGACCGGCACTTGCGAACTGCTTCTGCTTCGGACTCCTCCTTGGCAAGAAAGACTGATGTAATGGCATTGGCTGCAGGTTTTATACCCCTGATGAACTGACGTCATGGAAGAAGTGACAGCATCTGACGCAGAAATCCTAAGACTCTGGTATTCTGGCTGACTGAGGGCTACCTGCAGGCAGATAACCCAAGTGTGATGACTGCAACAGTGAAACACGAAGAACATCTAGGACATTCCCTTAAGTATTTCCCAAATGCAGATGTAAACTGTGATAAATCTGAACATCTAAGATTGAGTGTATTCAAACTCATACTAAATGTAAAATTATGAACATTTCTGGATGGACTGCACTGAGGTGTGGGATAAGGAACAGAGAGATAGCATAGAGGAGTAGTTGAAATTAATAGAACTGCTGAAATGAGTGAAAAAAGGTGTAGGAAATAATTTGAAATGTTTACATTAACTCAAACGTAGTACGCAATGATTATGTCAGTCAGAAACTCATAATACTGCAATTATTAAATATGACATGTCCTAGGAAGAAGATAGTTCTGATAATGGTGATGTGCACTTAAAAGTGCTCCAGGTAGCAGAAATAGAGGCCTTTTTTAAAAAAAGAGGTAAGCTAAAAAGTCTTATTTTTCAATGTAAATACTATTAACACAAAATTGAGACGGACAGCTCTACAGTAACTGATTGAATTCAACTTCAATTTTATTGAGGTGCTTTATCAACATAGTGCAAATATAATAAGTTCAATAAAACAATAAGTTAGAAAAACGTTAAGATAAAACAGAATTAAAATAAAACACAAATCATCCAATCCATCTCATTTTAACCCTTCAAAAACAAACTCAAAAAAGTAAGATTTTAGCAACCTGCAGAAGCCAGCCAAGGAAGGACAATTCCAAAGTCAGTGAGGTAGTAAATTCCACAGGTGAGAGGCCTGAAACAGGAAAAAGAAAAATACACATGAAGTCTCAAGACACAGCTGTGACACTGTAACCAGCAGTGGCAGAATACAGAACTCAAGTCAGAGCATACAGCACCACCAACTACTTTGGGTGTGTTGAACCCGAGTCACAAATGGGCAAATACACCAACACTAAAATCTTATAGATAGTTCTAATTGAACCGTCAGACATTGAAGGCTATGCAGAACTGGGGTAATATGATAATAATGACGTGTGCCAGTAACTAATCTGGCAGCAGAATTATGTACCATCTGTAAATAGTCCATTTCAATGTTGGAACGTTCCAGGTAAAAACCATTGTAGTAATCCACCCTGAAGGAGACGAGGTCAGGAAATACCACTGAAATGTCAGCTTGAGATAGAAAGAGCTTATTATTGAAAAGGTTTCATACATGGAAGCAGGACAATTTCTCAGCTGCTGAAACTTGACCTCCAGGTGTCAACCTATGATCCAGAATAACACCTACATCTAACAGCTTCTCAACAAATTCAAACTTATTTACATCATATAAAATGAAACTTGGAAGTTGGGGTGCACTGCAATCCATCAAGGTGTTTTGAACTGCTTTAGCGTCTGTTTTGGAGGCGTTCAGTTTCAATCAATTATTTAAAAGCCAAGCATGGATGGTTTTAAAATCATTTTCTAGGAGTACACACTTGCTATCACATCTTGTGGAAAGCAAAATTAAATCAAAGTGTCATCTGCATAAGTATGTCATGCCAATCCACTCTCTCTAATAAGATTTCTTAATGATAGCATATAAACCAAAAACAAAAATGGGCCTAAAGTAAAACCCTGTGGAAAGTCACATTATAAATGGAAGGATAAGAATTAATTTAGAGAGATATGATACAAACCACTCTACCACTGTTGATAAGAGACCAAACAATAAGCTTGTAACTGCTCAATCAAAAGGTTGCAATCAATGGTATCAAATGCTGTTGGGAGATCAAGGAGAACCAAAACTGAATAGAACCATTAATCTCTGTCCATAAGGAGATCATTAACTACCCAGACAGTTTCTGTGTGAAGGAACATGCAAAACCCAAACTATAAAATGTCTAATGTAGGTGTCTTAAGCATAGGGATAACAAAAACCTCCTTCAATGCTGAAGAAAAATACCTGATCTCAAGATAATAACAGGTATTTGAAATATCACTGGTTCCAGGATATCAAGAGTAGAAATAACCACCCTTGATAGACAAGCATCCAATCCACAGGTTGTGAGACACATGTTTAAGAGAATACTCAAGAACACATCATAATTAGGACTATCCAACATAATCAAAGAAAATAAAAGAGGACCAAGTGAGGTTATGGCAGTGCTCATGGGGGTTAGAAGTGGAAGAGTAGTTATGATGGCACCAATCTTGGCAGAGAAGAAACAATCAATATATTTATATTCAGAAGAAGATAATGAACTTCTATTGATAAGACAGGTGGACTGCAAAATACCTCCCCCAAATGGAAGAGTGCAACCAGTTCATCAACTACCATAGAGCACGCCACAGATAGAAAGGCCAACTTTTATGAGTGATCTGTGCAAACTAAATAGCATAATGCTCCTCCAGCTCAAGTTCCACAGAGCCACCCAGTACTAGTGATGCTCCAACCTGCACCCTTTTTGGTGTAACAGATGAAAGTCATTATCAAACCAAGATTCATGTCTCTACTAGGAAAAGGGTTAGCACAACTTCGAGCAAAGCAATCTAATGTTAAGGTCAGGGACCTATCAATGTCCCCAAACAATGCATCAAGAAACATAGCACCAACTCCTGACAGGAACTGAAGAATTGTGGTTGAAAAAAATTCTGAAGTAAAATCGGTAGTAAAATTAATCCAACTTCAGTTCAAGATCTAGGGGACTATACTGTAAGAGCTCAAGACCAAAGCATAGCAGGAAGTGCTCAGATGAAATGACATGAACAAGCACTGATTCTAATGCCTTCACATCCAATAGAAAGACAAGTTTAATGAGTGACCAAGTCTATGAGTTGCAGAGATAATAACCTGAGCAAACTTGAAAGCTTTCATCATGCAACTAAATTCTTGGGTGACAGACGCTGACTTATCCTCAGTCATCAACTGCAGGTATGGGTTGATAATTAACAACCTATTCAAGAAATCAGTAAATGGTTCCAGGAATATCCTTATACAATCAGGTGCATGGTAGATGAAAGGAATCCTACAATTTGTTCCCACAACTAAGATATTCAAATGAGTTGATCCCCCTAGAGGCAACTTTGGTTAACATTGCACTGGACTACCTCCCAAAAGCACCCCATCTCAACCCTACCTCTCCTAGAGCACTGCAATGCAATATACCCAGGTGGAATGGCAGAGGCCAAATAAGGCCTAAAAGTAACATCCAATCATGTCTCACTAATGAATGTCAGGTTAGTTTTCTGCAACAGGTCAGAGATAATCTTAGTCTTGTTATGGACTGACCTCACATTAGAATACAGCAACCTCAGAGGGTTCACAGGAGGATGGGTCCACATACCTGTCACTGATGGAATGACTGAACCCTGGGTGCTGCTTGAAGATAAGAAATAGAACAGTTTGCCCTCAGAAAGTAATTGTGATGCCAAGAACCCAGTATAGGAATGCACATGGGAACAACCTCATTCACTGGCTTATACTGGCCTACTCAATCTTTCTAAAAATAGGCAGGTGACTTCAAAGATGAAAAACATGCAGAGAAAACAAGATGGAAAGAAAGGTTTAACTGCTAATCATAATGATCTGATGTAATCTAAAAACTCGAACATGAAACAATGAAACATAAAACAACAGTAAACAGTAATACAACCTTTAGGTTAAGAAGTAGAAACAAAAAGAAATATAGTTAACTCAGAAAGTTTTTATTTTTATTTGCACTTTATAACCAGGTTAGTTTCACTAGGCCAATGGCATATTTTCATGGGAGAACTGAAGTGGTATTCATACTAACAAGGGGAAATTTGGCCAAGGCACTGAAGAACCTTCTCCACTATATTCAATAAGTGCCATGGGATCTCTCACATCTACATGAGGTACCACCACTGCAGGCAGATGGGGTCTCTGGTTAACATCTCATCCAAAGGATGGCACACTCAGGAGTGTAGCACCTTATTATGCTTGACTGCAGTGTCAACAATGATAAATGTACCCATCTAACGGGCACTGGAATGGAACCCGTAGCTTTCTACAGTAAAGGATGGTGTGCTGTTGAGCTACTCATTTCCAATGACTACTTGAAAAGATGAACGTTAAATATAATGCCGGGAACCAAAGAAAATCAAGAAAACAAATTTAACTTTTGTGCCCTGGCACAGAATCCAATATATATCCTAAATGAGTTACATTATATCATTTACAGTAATTGCTATAATTACCATGATGCACAACAGAAGTCATTTTCCTTAAGTAAAGTTAAAACATAAAGATACAGTTCAAGCCACACATTTCCACTGAGGGTAATACAGAAATTGCTTCTCTTTTATTAGCTATGGCATTAAAGAAAGAGGAATACATGTTTTTATCTTAAAGGATATCTAAACGTACTCTACAAAGCAACCAGAGTAGGCAGTATGTCTATAGCAGAAAAATATTTGCTAAAGTTTCAACAGGAAAAACAGATTGATGGTTGCAGATTGACCAGTACATAAATTAAATGCTGAGCATGTAAATTGTTATAAACCTTTGTAAAATTACGTGTCACAAAATGTTTTATGTGATATTAAAAGAACAGAGTGCTCTTGGAAGGGAATGCAGAGATATGCATAATATAAGAGTTTTCTATTACCACATAAGAAGGTTGAGTGGTTAGTTATATGAGGTATTTCAGAGCTGGACTTCATATTACAACTATGTATAATTCCTATGGAAAAAATCAAAAGGATTTGTTGGCAAGCTGGAATTTGGAATTCTTTACAGTAACTTAATGCAGATGATATGTTATATGTGAAAATACTGCAACATATGATTAAGGCATTTTTATACACTGTTAGAGAGCAGGAAACAGACAACATAAGAGATATATTTATTTATTTATTTTATTTTACATTTGTTGACCGGGCTAGTCTAACTGGATACATGTCCATTTTCAGTAGAGGCCCGGGGAGAAAAGCTCCGAGCAGCAACAATGACAAGGAAATACAATAAAGTATAATTAAAATAAAATAAAATTTGTTACAAAATTAACATTAAAAGGTAGAGTTATACAGAGTTATTTAGCAAATTTAGGCTAGAATCAAATACTATGAGTAAAAACAAAAATTAAAACAAAAGATAGATAAAGTAAAAATTTTTTTTTTTTTTTGAGAAAGAGCAGGAGGGGGCAAGAGATATCAGTCAGGGTTGGAGCAGGGACAAAGCCAGTGGGATTTAAGATATTCTTTAAGATTCTTCTTAAAAAGTAGAGTAGAAGTAAGGTTGGAAAGTTCAGAAGGAAGATGATTCCAGCTCTTTCCTATGGTGTTTGAGAAGAGTGAGTCCCCAGCTTTGTTGTTGGATTTAATGGAAGAGATTTGAAGTTTATTTGCTGAGCGTAGAGTTGCAAGATTTTGTAAGGGAGATGAGATTAGTGAGGATTGGGGTATTTTTAGGGTAGTAGAGGATCTTTTGGGTGATAACAAGTTGTTGAAAAAGTAATTGGTTCTGTAGTTCTAACCATCCCAGCTGTTTGAGGTTGTGACAATGATGCGTTCTAAATGGGGTACCAGAAGCAAATCTGGTTATGTTATTATAACAGGTGGAGAGTTTGGTAAGGTTGGTTTTAGAAAGATTAGTATAGATAGCAGAAGCATAGAACAGGGTGGAGATTAGGTGGGTTTGGGCTATAGTGTTTCTGGCTGCAGAGGTAAGGAAGGATTTGATTCTGTATAAGGTCCCTAGTTTTTTGTTTACCATCTTTATAGTGGAATTAATATGGTCATTGTAGCTAAGGTTGTTGTCTATTGTAACACCTAGAAGACGGGTTGTAGTATCAGGGGATATGATGGTTCCATTGTTAGAGGTTACTGTGAAGTGCAGTTGAGGTGTCTTGTGAGTAGGAGAAAAAAGCAATAATTTAGTTTTCTTGGGGTTGAGAAGAAGGCAGTGTTTTGTGAACCAGTTTTCAACACTGTTAAATACTGTTTGGGTGAGGCACTGGAGAGAGGTTATGGACTTGGCTGAGCAAATTAAGGTGGAGTCATCTGCATACTGTATGCAGGCGGCTTGAGAAATACTAGTATGTAGGTCATTAATAAATAAGGAAAATAGAAGTGGCCCTAAGATAGAACCTTGTGGTACTCCAATGTTTACAGGGAGGGATGAAGAAATATTCTTATTCCAGAGAACTGCTTGCTGTCTATTTTCTAAATAGGATTTAAACCATTGTAATGCTTGTGGGTCTAGTGAATGGGCTTTTAGAGTGTCAATAAGTATGGGATGGTTCACCATATCAAAAGCTTTAGAAAGATCAATAAACAGAGCAGAGGAAAAGGTGTTATTGTTACGGTTTTTGTTTATAGAATCAAAGAAGGATAGCAGGGCAGTTGTTGTGCTATGGTAAGGCCTAAAGCCATGTTGGCAATCTGCAAGTAGATTATTTTGTAGTAGGTGGTCAAGCAGTTGTCTGTGTATACATTTCTCCATTATTTTAGCTAATGGAGAGAATAAGGCAATAGGCCGATAGTTGGATGAGCCACCTTTGTGTAAAGGGATTATATGGGAGATCTTCCATAGAGAGGGGATTTTGCTTTCTGAAATTGTTCTGTTTATAAGTATGGAGATAGGGTAGGCAATGGCTTTAGCTGCATTTTGCAGGTATTCAGCTGGAAGACAGTCAGCAGAAGGGGTACAGGGCTTGAGCTTTTGAAGGAGGTTGCAAATGAGGGATGTAGGTACAGGATGTATATGGAAGGTAGGTGAGGGGGTATTAGGTGTTATTAATGGGAGAGTGGAAGTGGATGGTAATGTGTTAGATAGGGATAGAATAGCTTCAGTAAAATAGCTGTTAAAGGCATCAGGAATCTGGTTAGAGTTATTATGGTTGAAACCTATAGGGTCAGAAGTTTTAGAGTGTCCTGGTTGAAGAAGTTTGTTAATGCCAGACCAGAATTTTTGAGGATGTTGTTGGTGAGTTTGTTGTAGGTGGAGATAATAGTCTTTTTTGTCTTTAAGAATGTCCTTCTTGTTGGCATTTCTTAATTGCTTAAAGTAGAGGTGATCTGTTGGATTTCTGTAGGTTCGCCATTTAGCCCAAATTTTATTTCTGAGAATGATCTTTTGCCTAGTTGCCTTTGTGAGCCAGGGGGCAGTTTTGGTTCTTATGCGGGAAGAGCGATAGGGGGCATGGTAGTCTAGTATTTGGACAAATCTACTATTAAAGTAGATTACTGCTTCATCAAGTTCAAGATGAAGCATAGGTGACCAGTCACATGCTTTCAGTTCGTTTTGGAAGCTCTCTGGGTTAAAGTATTTTTTGGAGCGGGAAGTTTTAAAAGTATTTATGTTGGGGCTATAAGTTTTTTGTTTGATTATATAAGTTAGCATGTGGTCACTGATATCATTTGGGAAAGTTCCTGGTTTATAAGAATCAAGATGACTATTTAGAAGGACCCAGTCTAGGATGGTTTCTTTGTTGTTTGGTTTATGGATTCTAGTAGGAGTGGTCATTATTTGTGTGAATCCATATAGATTTATATGGTTGGTAGGATTGGGAGAATTACAGGTTGTCCAGTCTATGTTAAAGTCACCTAAGACAATAGTTTCTTGGGGTAGGTGTGAAGAGAGGTAACTAAGTATGTTTTCAAGAGTATTGATGTTATTTCCAGGGGGGAGATAAGTGCAAATTAGATAGATAGATTTGGAGTTATTGATTTGTAGTTTTGCAGTGAGGGTTTCTGAGTTGGGAGCTGAGGGAAGTAGCAAATTGAAGGGTGAAAGTTGGAGTTCAGATTTATACAAAATGGCTACTCCACCACCCTTTTTGGCTTTGCGGTCACATCTCAGGATGTTATATCCTGGAGGGGTAATTTCCTGGTCAAGAGTAGAGGGCTTTAGCCATGTTTCTGAAATTCAGAAAATATCAAATGAGTGAACATCTAACAGTGCATGTAGGTGGGAAATTTTATTGTTAATGCTACGGATGTTTAGGTGAGCTATCAGGAGGGAATTAGATGGTCTATGTGGTATAGAGATATGTGAAGTAGGTAGTTTGAGAGGCTTTATGGTAGTGTCAGTATTGGGGCATGGATTGGGATGAATGTCACCATCTAGTAGTGGGTGTGGTAGAGGATAGTGTATAAACTTTTGGATTTTGTGGTAATAATTTGTGTTTTTTTTTATAAGGATGTAAGTAATATGAGTAGATCTATGGAACTTTGGAAGTACATAGATGGAGGTGGAGGTTATGTTACTATGTTTGAGAGAGTTATTAAGAGAGATTGAAAGAGTTCCATGGAGGGGGTGGAGATGTTCATGAAGGGAAAAATGTTCAAAGGAGATTAATGAGTAAGGTATTGTAAGAGAAGCAAGAATTGTAGTTAAGAGTAGTATATATGGGTAAAAAGATTTTTGTGTTGTGTCCATTTAGAGGTATAGATATATAGTTTGAATAAGAAGGTTGGAGAAGTGAAGTACGTAAGGGAAAACGAGGGAGAAGGAGAAAGAGTAGTGTGGGGTAGAGTAGGTGGAAGGATAAGGGTACTGTTAATTGAAGTAAGATGGATTTAATAGATTAGCTGATAATGTCAGTAGTATTTGGGTAAGCTTAGAAAGAAGTTAGGGTTTGTTTTAAGTTAAGGTAATTAACTAATTAAGGTGTAACTGAGGTGAGGGAGGGGGTATGAGTAAAAGTAGGTAGTGATTGGTTGAGGAAGGTAAGGGGTGTGGCTATAGAAGTATAAGGGTAGGAGCATTGGGGGTGGGTGGGAATTGGGGGTAGTGTAGGGGAGCAGAGTGAGCCCGTAGGGCGAATGGAGTGGGTAGAACAAGAAAACGATTAAAGGCAGCAAAAAACAATCAGAGAGCTGCTGAGAGCTGCAGGTATGAAGAATAGGTAAGTGGGAGGAAAAGCAAGGAAGGGAATGAAAGTAGAAGTAGAAGTGCAGTAGCAGTGAGAAGTAGAAGTAAAAATGAGGAGAACAAGGATGGCCAAAGGAGGGAGCAAGGTCTACTTAAGGGTGCTCACGGCAACACTGTATCTAGGTGTAATAAAGGGAGAACGAAGAAGAAAGTATAAGGAGATGTCCTAGTTTAGGGCGCCATCTAGTGGGCAAAGAGCGATAATGCAATAGTGGTGAGCAAGTAGATATAGGAGATAACAGGATTTGCGAAGGATCCTGGAGGTACGAATGTGCAGGAGACTAGACAAAAAGAGGAAACAGAGTAACTAGAAGCAAGAGACAATCCAAGGAGAGGGAAGGAGTAAGACTAGAAAGTGGTGTGTAAGGGAGTAAGGCTGCTAGATGGTTTGGCCCTGTCGTGTAGTAACATACAAACAATAGGGATAAGTAAGTGTACAGTTTTACTGCTAATTAATACAAACACATACTTGCTTGCCTCCTGGAGAACAGGGTTACTAAGTAGGATGGCAAGTTCTTTGTTATAGATGAGTTAGGAGAATTTGTTTGCTGGGGGTCCTTCCACCGGGTAGGTAGACTTTTTACAATTCAACTGAGAGATAGCAGTTTCAAACTTGCTTGCCTCCTGGAAAACAGGGTTACTAAGTAGGATGGCAAATTCTTTGTTATAGATGAGTTAGGAGAATTTGTTTGCTGGGGGTCCTTCCACCAGGTAGGTAGACTTTTAACAATTCAATTGAGAGGTAGTAGTTTCAAACTTGCTTGCCTCCTGGAGAACAGGGTTACTAAGTAGGATGGCAAGTTCTTTGTTATAGATGAGTTAGGAGAATTTGTTTGCTGGGGGTCCTTCCACCGGGTAGGTAGACTTTTAACAATTCAACTGAGAGGTAGTAGTTTCAAACTTGCTTGCCTCCTGGAGAACAGGGTTACTAAGTAGGATGGCAAGTTCTTTGTTATAGATGAGTTAGGAGAATTTGTTTGCTGGGGTCCTTCCACCGGGTAGGTAGACTTTTAACAATTCAACTGAGAGGTAGTAGTTTCAAATTTGCTTGCCTCCTGGAGAACAGGGTTACTAAGTAGGATGGCAAGTTCTTTGTTATAGATGAGTCAGGAGAATTTGTTTGCTGGGGGTCCTTCCACCGGGTAGGTAGACTTTTAACAATTCAACTGAGAGGTAGTAGTTTCAAACAGAGTATAAAACGATGCTAGGCCAAAGCACACACAGCAGTCGGGGAGAAATCCAAGGTATATGTAAGATAGTTATTATTTTTGGTCAAAGAATTTTGATTTATTCAATAATATGCAGAGGTCCCAAAGGAAGATTACTTTTCTGTTAAGTAAAATAGTTTATAATAATATTAATCATGAGGCATTATGGGAAATCTTGGTATATTATAGTTTTGGTAAAAGTTTTTATTTTTTGACATGTTAGCAGTTTTTGTTACTAATGGTAACAAGGGTAGTATGTTATTAATGTTCTGACGGATTCATCAGTATTGTTCCTTGAGTTCTATTCTTTCAGGTTTGGATATTGTTGTAGTCACATGTTAAGTAAATTATTTTATAGGTGACCGGCCCTGGGTGCTTCATGAGACTATTGCCACTTCTTCTGCTTTCATTATGCAAATCATTTGATACTGATAGGTAAGAATAAAATTATATTGTGTATGTAAAAGATATTAAATAAATACAATTGCATAAAGTGGGTCTGTATCATTAAGGGTAAATGTAGAAGAAGACTGTAAAATAAAACAATGCATCCAATTTACTCAAAGAAAATAGAATTCAAGACGTTGGATATTACACTCAGTAAGATAGATTAATACAGCTGCAGAAGGGGTTGTAAGGCAAATGAAAGCAATTGATACCTTGTGTAAACTAAATGATTCACATTATATATTTTTTTATTAAATTATATTATGCTGTGTAAAGACAGATATACTGAGGGAACATTCACTATCAGACAAATTATGCAAGGAAGTGTAAGCTATTTTAATACCTTTAGGGTTGCTGCATTAAACCCTATTAATTGAGGAACCAACTGTAATGCAAAACAAAATGAGGTTTGGGTCCCAGAAATGCAAATGTACATTATATTTTCTTACATTTATAAAATTTTATAAAGCATATTCAGGATGGCAATGATACTCTATTAGGTTAACTTTCGAAAGATACAAGATTAAGTTAAGATAGCATAATGTATGATGCTAGCAGGCAAGACAGTGGTAAATAAATATTAATCAGAATATACCTTCAATAAATGAATGGTATAGTTTAATAGTAATGAGCATTATGTTATGCAGCGGTGGGTCCACAGACATTTGATTAAGTTTTAGCATTTACAGAAGAAATGAATAAGTGTTAGACGAAGCCACAGAGTAGGATGTATGTTCATGGTATTAATTTTCTGTGAGAATTTATGAGAAGTTTATAATGAGGTGCAAAAGAAATAAAGAGGGATTGTCTTTCTTTAAACATGTCAATTTTGAGGCGACAGTAGAAAACATATTTCTAATATATAAAAGTTTAAAAAGATTTATGGCAAAATATTGTATTTGGCTTGTGCTTTTTCCCCTGATTTTAATTGTTGGTATTCTCTATCAAAATAATATTATAAGGTTATTGGAGTCTATTTCTAAACAAAAGACTTTAATTTTGGAGAAACTGTTATTTTTTTCTGTTTGTGATTGATATGGGAAGAGAGTTGTAAAGAAGTACTATATGACAAAAATTGGAATGTTTCTGTTACAGGTCATATTACACTTTTGGTAAGAAAAGAGTATATGTGTATTTGATTGAATTATCTTCTTCACAAATATTTGGGGGTTCTTTTCATTAATCGCTTTGCAAAATATGTATTATAATTACTTTATGCAAATTATGGCATTTTTTGTTGTTGCTGTTGTTGCTGTGAGATCTACAAAGTTTTAATTAAAATTTTAATAAAACCATTCTTTTTTTTAGAAAAAGTTGTTCTTTTACATCCATTTGAGATAGCCCAGTTTAGGCAAGTGAAGCATCAGATTACTGTATCATCCAAAGTATGGTATCTCAGGAGTACATCAACTCTAATACTGCATACTACAGTGGTAGCACTGAAAATTAATCTAAGCAGCTGGCATCAACTGTCAGTCAGATATCTGTTAAATCTCTGGCACTATAATGTCACTGGAAGTTAATTTAACATGTGAAATACATGAAATAATGAAGTTTACAAGGTGGGCTCTATGCAGTGAATATTATAAAGAATGCAAGAGGCGACTTCTATACTAATAAATCAGAGCATAGATCCATTTATATCAATGGTATATATTCATTTAAGAAAGGTTTAATATAATTTAATGTTTTTGCTGCAAGTTATAATCCAGTTTAATATAATATTGAAAATAATATTTTAATCTTTGCATAAAAATGACATTCCCTGATTCCCATGTACCACAACAATAGTTGGAGATGACTCCTTATTTTAAGAACAGTTTTCCCAAAAATTATCTGTAACATCCTATGACGATAAAGTTTTCTTCCATTCCACTGGTAAGAGATGAACTTTACATGGATTATGACTGATGTGTGCACTCACGATTCCATTTGTTTCTACAATTCATTCATTTCTGATAACTATTTGACCACTTTTCTTAATGATATTTCTTCACCGACATCGGTTTCTTCGTAATGCATAGAATCGGCACATCTTAAACGATCAACAGGTCACTGAGTCAGTCTCTGTTGATCCACATTATTAGATGACACACACACCTCTGTTATAGCATCACATCTGTAAAATAAAAGCAAGTAAAAGTGGAAAAACACAAGACAAAACAATAAGTGTGACAATAACAATATGCATTTCTGTCAACAGGCAAACTGTATAAAATCATATGTTAAACTGATTACACAGACATAGCCACAAGATAACCATAAAAGTGCTGTCTCAAAAGATCCAAGTGTTTTTCCATCCTGACAAGCACTACAGTTATATTTCATTTTAAAATAAAATAAAGAAACTTGTTAGGTGTTTAAAGATAACAGAACATGTCAAAAAATATTTTCTGTGGTGCTAATAACAATACAAACTTTTAATCTGAAAAAAACATAGACATAAAAGATGGGAAGGAACTGTGTGCCACCCTATGTCCCTAAAGTTCTTTCGAAACAGGGAGAATTGAATATAACAGCATAAATGTCATTATATTATTTATACTTATATTTAACTTAGACTGCTCCCAAGGAGATGACAAACTGCCTCTACTCATCTGGCTCTTATTAACATTAGTGTGACTTAACAAGTCTTGAAACAGGGTACAGTACCATTTCTTCCTTCATACTGATGTCATTACAATAACCTTCATTCATTCCCCTTGGAAAGAAAATAAATCTCAGCAGCCAATACTTCAGAACACATTCCCAAAAGTTATAAGCTACCAATACTTGGCAACTACAAGCAGTTTTCAGCTACCATAAATCCAAGTAGCAAAACAACAACACTTCCATTTATGCATTATGCTAATCTGTTTACAGGAAAGGCATCATTTCCAGATAACTTATAAAGACAAATATTAAATCTATGGTGCTTCAAGTTCAATTTTACATTAAATAAAAATTAATGCTAGTAAATGGTGAATCAGCTTAGTCTGATGATCTTAGTGCTTCAGTTACATTCAACCCCATCAAAAGTACTGGTGTGTGCAAGTTACCCGGTCTGTTACAGACCGTAGCAGAGGTAATTATATGCTGTGAATATAGTAAGCACACTTAATCCTGAATGTCTGTGCTCCATATTTTCGACATAGTACTGTCAATAATAAAAAAAAAAAAAATTCTATTTTTCAACTTTAGCCTTGGAACTGGTAAACTGTCATAAGCAGAATCAAACACAAAAGCCACAAAGTTAGAGCTGCAATGCCTCTTTTCACATTTTTTACACAAGCTGTCATTTAGTCAAGTATTTTCTAGGCACTAACCATTGCTTTTCATCAGTTTATCACAAAGGCCACCCAAGTGTTGTAGCAATCAGAGCCACTAGAATGCTAGCTTTCATTCACACAGCACCTATAACATGTAATGGAAGTGACAATTGTATGCTCCCAATGCCAATGTTAAAGAAAGTCCTAAAGGCATAAAGAAAAGAAAAATAAAATCTTAATTCCTGAATGTAATAGTGGCATCACCACATTTTAGAAGAAACATTATAGTACCAAATAAAACATTAATTTCAATAACTAGAGCACTTTTTTAATATTTCAGTACCCAAACTGGTTATACTAGGAGTAAACGTAAAACAATAAAGCCAAACAAATGTCAAGCCAAGAATAAAAATCACATGTTCAATTCAAAATTAATCATTTTTGTTCTGCAGTTTATCAGAACTTACTCAGAATCAATGCTATGCCACTTTCATAACCGTTTAAATCCTATACAGACAGTGATTGCTAATTAAACATTTGATTAAAATTTCATATCAAAAATACATTAATTTGTTTGTCTTTTCGGCTATTCCCAGTTAGGAGTCGCCACAGCGGAACTCCTGTCCGCTAAAATTTTATACATAAAACACTTTTTAAATATACATTCAGTAGTACAATGGCACAGTTACCCTTGGTCTTAATGACAAAGTATCACTTCCCAGTGTTTTAACTTTAAGGGCTGCAAAATTATGAACTAGATGTCTGCTATTCATTAACTGCAACTCACAGTGATATTATTAGGAAATTTTGATTGGATTTCATACTTTAACAACTTTATTGAAGTTCACAGGTTCATGGGTTCATGGAAGGTTACGAGGCTAGCAGCCCTAGAGCCCTTACAAGCCTAGCCATGTTAATACCAAATTGTCCTGTTTGCCCTTATTAAGTGAACATATTTTGCAGAGCTAGTCTATAATCAATACTGACTCCCCCTGTCCAGGCGAGACATGGACTCCACCCCCATGGTGAATTTGCGGTCTCCCATGCCTTTGTCTAGGTTGCGCTTGAATAGTGTCAGTAAGGAGCTCTGCTTCACATGAATTAAAGTTTGTTCCAGAGGAGTGGCAGTCTCCGGAAGACATATTTGTCTCTCCAGCATGTTCTGTTAATGGCACAGGCTAGCTTAATATCCCTTCAGTGAGTGACTCTTGTGCTGTTAGATTTGTGGATGTGAAGCATATCCATAAGGGCAGGGTAGGTCAGTCACAAGTTTCCTCTCAGCAACCTACATGATACAGAGTACAGTGACAGGGCTTTTAGTCTTTCCAAGTACGTCATGGTTTGGAGGTCTTGTATTTTCTTGGTGAGGAGCCTCTGTGGTCTCTGCAACTGCTGCAAGTGTGTGTTGAGGCACATGCATACAGGAGTATTGTACTCCATTACAGGTCTGATGAGAGTCGAGTACAATGAGCTATAGCGTCCTTAGACCTAGATATAATGCCCCTACTTATGAGGTGCTCAACATAGAATGTTTTCTTTACCACAGTGGAAACATGATGGTTGAAGTTCAAACTGCTATCAACCTGTGTTCCTAGGTCTCACACTACTGGGTTTGAGCTTGGGGGGCTGTTGTCAATACTCTAGTTAGTAGGGAATTCTAATTTGCCAAAGGGAATAATAATGTACCTTTTTGAGTTTAGTTTTAGACCATGGCTTTGGTACCAGTCATTTGTCTATGTTAGCCCTTCCTGTAGTATGTTAACATTGTTAGGGAACTCAGTGATTGCATCCAATTTGCAATCTTCAGCAGACTTGTTAAGCCAAAAGCTGTCTAATTTAGCCTGAACTTCTGTGAAGTAGCTTCTGAACAGTAAAGGACCCAGCACAGAACTATGTGGTATGTCAGTTATGATGGGTCTACTGGTAGAGGTGGCATCACAAGCTTTGACAGTATGTCTACTGTTAGTGAGCCAAATGGCTACCCATCTAGTGATGCAAGGGTTAATCCCCAACTGAGAGAGTTTTTCAATGATACCTGAGTGGTGGATGGTGTCAAAAGCATTGGTAATGTTGAGATGGGCGGTATGCACTATCTTACCTTCATCCAGGGCTTTAGTGACTTTCTGAGAGATGTCTACTAGGTGTAATAAGCCTGATCTACCCTTAACGAAGCCAAATTGGGTTGGGTCTAGAGTTTGAAGGTTGCCTATGTCCTTGTTGATAAGGCTAATGATGATTCTTTCAATGCCCTTTCAAATGAGACTGGTAAGACTTATGGGTCTATAGTTCCCAGAGTCTGTTGATGGCCCCTCTTTGTGCAAAGTGATTACTGTTGCTGGTCTCCACTCCACTGGAACAAGGCCAGTTCTCAGGCTATGGTTAAAGAGAGTGCTAGGTGGGTCTGCTAGGTCCTGTTTTTGATTGCTTAATAAGCATCCGGGGATGTTATCTGGTCCATTTGAGGCTGTGTTTTAGCCTTGGAGAATACAGATAAGAATTGATCTCTAGAGATACTAGGCAGAGGACTGGTGTCATGTATGCTTTGGGGTATAGTTGATGGGTCCAGGGGTTGATGTTTGCATCAAATATGTCGGTTAGCAGGTTGGCAATTTCCTCCAGTGCAGTATAAGTGGCACCATCTATTACCAGTTCTGCACAAACCTGGGTATTTGCTTTTAGGTGTCAGACATAATTAGAGAATACCTTATGATTATGCTTAGCTAGGGATGCTAGTTTAGCTTCATACGTAGCTTTAGAGGATTTCATGAAATTTTCTGATTTGCTTGTTCGAGCTGAGGAGGGAATTCCTCCTCTGTTGAGTCAGTTCCCTCTTATTCTTAAATATCAGTTTCTTCTGGTTATACAACCTGTTTATCCTTGAGGTCCACCAGGGTGGCTTGTTTTTTTCAGGAGGACCTGGTTTTGATCCAGTCAGGTACAGCAGAGTCTATACAGCTGCTTAAGTGTTTGTACAGGGCATCTGAGTACACCTGTGTATAGCAGTCATCGTTGTTTGTGAATGAGGAGGGTATAAAACATTTTATATCATTGCTTAGTAGTCTGAAATTTGCTTGGGAAAAGTTCTTCAGTTTATTTTGCCCCTGTGGGGGTATCAGATCCAATAGTTACTTTGAATGAGACAGTTTTATGTTTTTACCTTACCAGGGAAAGCATCACATGGGGGGAGGGTGCAGTGACTCCCCATGTTGCTGACTACTACGTCTAGGACATTTGAGCCCCTTGTGGGGGGGGGGGGTGCAAATTATGTGATGTACAGCATTTGAATTAAAAAAGTCCAGGAACCTCTGGGCAAGCATGTTTGCGCTCATATATGTCACCCAGTTGATGGAAGATAGTTGAAATCACTCATCACTAAGGTGCTGGGCTGTATGGAGAGTGATTCCAGTAAGTCCAGTTAGGCAGTGTGCATTTCTTGGTTCAGGGGGAGGACCTATTGTTAGAAATGATGTGTTAGGGTATTTTGCCTAGAGTTAATTGGACATGGAGTAGTTTGAGAGAGCCATACTGTCTGACCAGTCTCGAGGTGTACTTGGCTTTAAAGAAGATGGATACCCCTCCACTTTTGGTTCTTTCATGCTGATTTTGTAGTCTGAACATGTGGAAGCATTGTAGCCTTGCAAGGCCAGGGTGATCTACATGGCCTTGAACCATGTGGGCCTCATATTCAGAGAATAATGTTTGTGCAATAGTTAAGGCAAGGTGGAGTTCAATATGAAAGTTGAAATTGTTTTTAATTTCACATTTAATTCTATGTAAGTAAGATTATGGTATATTTAAGGAATGTTTTTTATGCAAAAAAGTTTTTTTAATGTTGATTAATGTATTTTTATACATCATACAGATTCTCAATTTGTTGTTCATAAGTCAATGTTAAGACTCATTACTGAAATTGTAATGGATTGTTTTATCACAAAACATAGTCAAAATATTTGAAATTTGTGATACTTTCTCAAAGGATTTTAAAGGCTTTTTTAAAGATAAAGCCATAGAGAAAAGGAATGACATAACTGTCATTTCTTTCAGATTAATGTACCATAGATTATGATATATAATTTCCAGAAATAGTAGGGATACATTATTTTATGTGTACTCATTTCTGACTTCACCCTGCTCTGCTGTCTCTAGGTACAGTATATCCCCCTCACAATTGGTATGGTTGTTGTAATAGTGTTTCTTATTATAAACACGGTGTTAAGGACTTGAAATGAAGCCAAAGATAGTAAAGTTCATGCATATAGTTTTACAAAGAAGCTACAAATGAGGCATGTATGGTATGATCACAGCTAAGTAATTAATAGTACAATGTGATATGGCCTGTATCAGGAAACAGCTGTTAGGATGAAGTTTTGTTAACAAAGTACACAAACTTTGCCAGTGAGTATGACTGTTCAAAGTTATACTTCTGAATGAGCATTGGATAAATACCATCTGTTCATTCAAATGTCCACACATATATATAATAATAATATATATGAAAACATGCTTTACATAGTTAAATGGATCTCCTGGAAGCTTGGGATCTGGAGGAACATCAGCAAGATCAACTACCTGGAAAACAGAAGAACCAGCATGTGAGTTATGTCTTATCTAGGAATACACATTTATAAAATGTAAAGTAATGTAACACAGAAGTAAAAAACAGAAACAAGAGCATAACCTGTTTTCTTTTCAACATATGTATTCTGCACAAACATTATTTAACACAATAATTTTACTGAGATTGTCTACCAAGCTAAAACAATTCATTATCACAGGCACATCACAGATAATATTTATATTTTATTTCATTTTATTGTATGTTATTTTATTTTGTTTTACTCATTTTTAAACATATATTACAGGCAACAACTTATAAGAGTGACCAAGGACCATGATGCTGTTAAATGACTTGCACAAGGTTCCTAGTGTATGCAAGTGGAACCCCTGTGATTCAAAATGAGATAAAAGAATAAATACAGATGCATAAGCTTTAAAAATATTGTCCACAACTTCTCCTTTGGTTGATAAAAGTATGCCTGACCCATCTACAAGCCTAAGAAACTAAAAACATTTTCAGTGTTTGTATCTTACTATCCATATCCAGAGAAAAGAAGCTATGTGCTCACCAAAACATTCCATCTGTGTTTTCTGCTTCAGTCTTCATCAACCTGTGGGTTATGGTTCTGTCTTTGAAACCAACATGGCTATTAGCAAGCTAAAGCTACCAAACTGGTGCTCCTCCTACCCTACCCATAATGCCTCATTCCCCCGATACCTCAGATTGTGTTTGCTGACGATTGTCTTAGAAAGAATGAGTACACATTTTAAATTAGAAAGCTTAAAAGATGCTCAGGAGCTCAAACAGGAACAAGTATTCCTAACACTATCCATCAGGTCCTTCAGATACAAGGAAGGGGGAAGAAAGGAGGGAAGGTTGATGAAGACTGAAGCAGGCAACACAGATGTAACATTACGGTCAGTACATAACTTCTTTATCTGATATTGTCTGTTCAGTATTCATCAAATCTGTGGGACAGAGTCCCCAGGTACATAGATCTGGGTGACCTTCATGGAAAGATATTCCAGAGCACTGCAGAGCCAAATGCAGCCCTATTCCTGGAAATAATATCAAGTTTGCAATGCAAGATAAAGGTGTGATAATTTGCCCACAAAGCAGCTGCACAAATGTCTTCCAAAGAGACTCTAGACCAAAAGGCCTAAGATATGGCTATGGACCTTGTGGAATGAGCTTTGACTTGCCTAGGCAAGGGAATAGTCTTAGAAGAGTATATGTAAGAGATACAATCCCACAACCATCTATCTATAGTAGCTTTGACCACTGCTTTCCCTTTTTTGGAGTCTGAGAAAGCCACAAGCAATCAGTCAGACTTTCTGAAAATTTTGGTTCTGTCTAGATAGAAGCGCAATTCTCTATGAACGTCTTAAGAGGTGCAACATATATTGTCCCTTATTCTGAAAATTTGGGAAAAACACAGGAGGTTGATGATTTGATTAATAGTATTTTCTGTAGTAACCATGGGTAAGAGAGATTAGTATATAGGGGAATTCTGTCTTAATGAAAAATAAGGTAGGAGGATCTGTAAGATAAGGCTTGAAGCTCAGATACATTTTGGCAGAAGTAATGGCCACTAAAAAGGCCATTTTCCAGGACAAAAATGTTAACTATGCCTTTGCAGCCAGTTCAAAGGTGGTTAAAACAATGCTTGGAGAATCATAGTATAAGGTACCATGAATAAGCATGATCTTTAATAGGCAGACAAACTAGAAACGTACCTCTAAGAAAAGCTTTGCATAGTCTAGAAGAAGCTAAGGATCCAGAGTTTTCTCCAATATGGAAATTAGAGATGGCTGCCAACTGAACTTTGACAGTAGAAAAGCTGGCCCTGAAATGTAACAGACCAGCTAAGAAATCCAACACTGCCGGAATAGGCGCCATGAGTGAATCAATGTGGTGCTGTTGGGCCCATATGGAAAACCTTTTCCATTTACTTTTATAAATTTTCCTGATAGAGGTCTTATGACAAGAAATTAAAATCCTCGGAAATGGGGGAACAAAGCCTGGAATGTCTAGCCATCATCGGAATTGGAGAAACCATGTGGTTAATTTCAATTTGTGGAGATTGGCATGGGGTTTCCCTGAGAGGCAAGACAACAGATCTGGAAAAGGATACAGAATCCATGGCAGGCAAACCAGATGAGACCACAAGAAGGTTTAGCAGACTTGTTGAGGCCAGAAGGGAGCAATAAGGATCACTTTGATCTTCAACCTGCTTGCTTTCTGAAGAAATCTGGGGATCAGAGGAACAGGTGGAAATCCATAAAGTAGACCAGGGGGTATCTGGATATCTACTTGCATTGAGCCTCAACTGCCACTCAGCTTCAAGAATAGCAACCTTATTACTGACATCCCCTCCCTGATCAGTATATACACGATCAATAATAAAGTGGCAGTTGAGGCTCAATGCAACTAGATATCCAGGATTGAATGATTTTATTTCTCTTAAGCCCGTCTTAAAGCAAAAATCATATATTGTCTAATTAAATTTAGGTTATTAAATTGTAATTTTTGTCAATAATATATGTGTTTTAAGTATTGATGTGGTGGTTTGCTTATTTATTTATTTAAATATTAAATATTTGTATTCAGGACTCATTGGTTTGCCATAATGGTTTAATTTTCATTTTTAATTGTATATTGGATAATTCAATTATTGTATAATTGTTTAATTGTTTTGCTATTTAACAAGGTTTTCAGAATGTTGTAGCTATTGACTCTGAGGATGCCATGGTTGTATGGTGAAAGCGCTTAGTCTTGCATTAAAGGTTCACCTGTTTACCTAACTTCAGTGTGCAGTGGTCCGAATTGTTTGATTAGTTTTTAGGTCCAGTACGAGCCTGAGATAATCTGTCTTCTTTGGAATGAAAAAGAATCATGAGTAGATTCCTGATCTGTGCTGGTCTGGAGGGACCTCCTGGATGACTCTTTTTTGAAGCAACTTTGCGATTTCTTAAGTTGTTGCCTCCCATTGATTGGGTGGTACATTGGGGAGGGTTTGTTTTGGTTTGGGGAGGTTTAAAAAGGAATGGAGTACCCTTTGGATATGATTCCTTTCACCCATCGGCCAGCCATGATGGCTAACCAGGCTTCTAGGTGGCAGGAACAACATCCAACTGCCTTCAGAGAAGGCCAGTCAAGCAACTCTTCTGGGGTGCTGAAAAGATTTCTCTGAAGGAGTATCCCAACATATCTAATTCTCCAGACCTCCTCTGCCATGTGAGCAGTGTCTACCATTCAATTTATTTCCCCCTCTGCCCCTGGGGGAAAATTCTCCCTGAGCATCCTGGAAAGGACCCTGGGACTTCCTGAACCACAACTTCTTTCCCACAAACTGGTTCCTGGAAAAGGACCTTTGTGGGTTAGAGAAGCAGATCCCAATGGCAGACAGGGTATTTCCATCCTTCTCTCTGTGGGAGAGTGTGTCTTATACCATCAGACCAAAAAGAGAGGAACCATCAAAGGGGGCATTGACAAATGATGCCTTAAAGGGTTCTGCAAAGTCACACAGCCACATCCAGGCATGACGCTAAATGGCTTATACCCACCTCTCTTTTTGGTCTGATGGTATAAGCCACGTTGCTTCGCTAGGGATGGCTTGCACCTGTCACCCCTAGGCTTTCGTATACTGGCCAAGGCTCTTGCCACCCCCATAGTGCCTTTTTTAGGCAAGGCTCAAAGGACAAACCCACCTCCATAGACAACCCAAGGATAAAAAAACTAAAGGTAATGCTACTCAATGCCAGAAGTCTAAACCTCAAGATGCATGCACTCAAGGCTCTCCTCAGTATGGAGAAAATCGATGTCTGTGCAGTAACAGAAACCTGGTTCAAGGCTCCTGAAAGCACCCCAGCACTACCAGGTTATAACTCATACCATGCGTTTTGGCCCCAAAACTCAGACCGAAGCACAAAAGGAGGGGGAGTATCCATATTCATCAAAGATACCTACACCTCCAGGTTAGTGGCACTGCACGAAGCATCGGAAACCATCCATGTGCAACTAACAGCAGGCAAAACTGCCTTTCAGTTTGTAGCCTGCTACAGAACACCCTCCCTATTACAGGAACCCTACTTGGCATTCCTGAGAACACTGGAGAATATGAAGGTCTCTCCAAACACTATGTTATTGGGTGACTTCAACTACCCAAACATTGACTGGGAAAACTACTCAAGCCCAAACACCCTTGCCCAACGGTTCCTTGAATTTATAAACTCTAACGCAATGGAACAACTGGACACCACTCCCACAAGAGGGAACAACATATTGGACCTGGTCATCACCAACATGGGGACTCTATGTTCCACACCAGAGGTAAACCCCTCATTGGTAAGATCAGACCATAAACAAATTTCCCTGGACATCCATATCCCATCCCCACCCCCAGCCAAGGAAATTACTGTAAAGAATTTCTCAAAAGCCAACTTTGCACTTCTCAAGACTGAGGTGGAATCCTCCAAAGCCCATGGGCCAGAGGATAATACAGCCCAATCCGCAGAATCCTTTACAAATGCATTCTATGAGCACCTGCAGGAATGCATGGATCGTGCTATCCCAAATAAAACCAAGACTCACTTCTCCAAAAACCGGAGACCGGTCTGGTGGACCCCAGCCATAAATAAACCATACAAGAGAAGGAGGAAGCTACTACATGACAGAGCAAAATCCCAAAAAGGGAAGGCATCTCTGATCAGTATTAGCAAGAAACTTCGATCCCTCATAAAATCATCAAAGGCCAGTTTTGAAAGAAAAATTGCCCTAGACACTAAAGATAATCACAAGGCCTTCTTTAGTTATGTCAGGAACATGGGCGGAAACTCCCAGATATGCTCTGAATTGTTGCATAAAGACATAGCCAACATCCTGGCAGACAGATTCAGCACAAACTTCTCCCCCCTTCCCCCCCCAAAGGAGCAAATGCCTATCCCAACTGAATGTAACCTCCATGACATCACAGATGCACAGGTGAAAGCTGCCCTCTCCAAAGCAAAAAACACAGCATCTATGGGACTGGACGGTGTCCCAGGCTGTGTCTTATACGAGCTCCAAGAAGAACTGAACCCTCACATTAAGTCACTGTTCAAACTTAGCCTTACTACAGGATATGTACCCAAAGAATGGCGTACAGCTACAGTGATCCCATTCCACAAAGGTGGTGCCACAACAGACCCCAGAAACTATCACCCCATAAGCCTGACTAGTCTGATCTGTAAAGCTATGGAGCGTATTATCATGGAACTCATAAACAAAGACATTGGGAGCCTCCAGACACTGGACCCTACCCAATTCGGCTTTGTTAAGGGCAGATCTTGCCTTTTAAACCTAGTTGATTTCTTTGAAACAGTTACCAAAGCCATAGATGAGGGCAAGGTAGTCCACACAGCCTATCTGGACTTCGCATAAGCCTTTGACACAATACCCCACTTGGGCATCATAAATAAGCTTTCCAGCTTAAATATCAACCCCTATATCACAAGATGGGTTGCAAACTGGCTCAGAGATAGAACCCACATGGTCAGAATCGCAGGTGCCATGTCCGAATACAAACCAGTTACAAGTGGCGTCCCACAGGGCTCAGTTCTGGGACCTCTCTTGTTCGGTATATACTTCTCTGAGGTTCAGGCTAACACGAGGGGATTATGGCTGACAAAGTTCGCAGATGACTGCAAACTGGGGGCCATAATCGAATCTCCAGCTGACGGATGCTTGGTGCCAGAGCCACGGCCTCAAGCTAAATGCTAAAAAGTGCATAGTCATCCCCTTTGGGAAAAACAAGGTGCCCACAAATTACCACATAGGTGGTAATCCATTAAGTACAGAAGAAGTAATTAGAGATTTGGGGACCAATGTAGATAGTAATCTCTCCTTTGATAATCACGTTGCCAAAGTGGTTAGAAAGACCTTCTATATAGCCCACCTCTAGATCAAGAGAGGCCATTGTGCCCCTCTACTCATCACTCATCAGGCCCAAAATTGAATACAATGCCCCTTTTGGGATGAACCTTACCTGACACCTGCAGCAACTGGAATGATCCCAAAAGTACCTCACCAAGAGGATCATGGGCTACAAACAGATGTCCTATGCAGCTCGACTAAAGAAACTCCAGCTGTACTCAGTTGCTTACCGCCTACTCAGAGGCGATCAATGCCTGATGTACAAAGCCATGTCAAACCCAGAATTAATGGACATGCTCCACCTCAAAAAATCCAAGTCCCTTAGAGCTACACACTTCAGGGACCTAAACCTCAGCACAAAAATAAATAGGACATGCTGGAGGGACAGATTCATTTCCCAGAGGCTCCCCTCACTCTGGAATAGAATCCCAATTCATGTTAGACATAGCCCCTCGCTGACCCTCTTCAAGCGAAATCTGGACGCGTGGATGGGAAATCGCAAATTCACCCCTGGGATCTCTTCTGTGTCCCTGCTAGCAGAGGCACAGTAAACTAATCTTAAAAGGGTACCTTCTGTGACCTACTTTACAGAGGCACAGTAGGCTAATCTAATAGGGAGGCGGAAGCCAAACACACCTGACTAGGCTTATAAATGCCCTAGGGCAGATAGCTTAGTATCTACCTATGACCCTATGAACCCCAATGCTAGAACCAGCCTTCTAAGAGGTACTCTATACTGCATAAGAGATGAGCCTCATGGACACATTTGAAATGGACTGCACAATGGCCATACGGAAGGAGAAGGAGAAGGAGTTCTGCTCCACTGCCCTTATGGATGCAAGGATGGAGCTAGAGAGTTCCTTAAGTAAGTCCCTCTGTAGCCTTGTAAAGTGGGAAAGGTAGTTCAATGCTCTGAGGGCAAAAGTGGAAGAAATGTAAACTCTTTTTCCAAATCTGTCCATAACGCTAGACTCCCTGTTAGGGGGATGGACAGTAGAGCTCTCCTGGGCAAGCTCTTTCTTGGTGGCTACCGCAACCACCATGGCATTTACTGGAATGCCCTTCATCCAGTGGGGTCTATCTAGAGAGGGCACTAAGAATCTTGTCAACTCTTTTAGGAAGTGGCTCCACAGTGTCTGTTTCCTTCCATGCCCTTGCAGACACCAGGTTCACTAGGGGTCTGCAGGGGGCAGGACACCCAGAATGTAGATGGGCTAGTCGTGAAGGCCTACATGAACACTGACCCATCTGGGGTGAGGTTTTAGGCCAGCCATCCACCTGTCTGATGAAGGATTTCCAAAATGTCTTCAAAGGAGACATCAGGCAGAGATCTAGGGGGACGCCCTCCTTCATCAAAGTCAGTGTCTGTAGCGAGAGAATCTTCTGGAGAATCTAGGTGTCTCCTTTTGCACCTGTTCTTCCAAGGGGCCTCCTCAGTGGGCTGTTCTGGGGAGGTGTCAGAAGAAACTTGGGCTTCCATAAGTGGAAGAGATTGAAGGCCCTGAGGGGCCAACTGCCCTGGTAGTAGAAGTGAAGTCTCCAATGCACAGCTCAGAAGGAGAAGGGAAGGATCCACTATGGTAGAAGCTGGGAACCTCCTAGGAATGGAGAGGACCCTCTCCACACCACAAATGCTGAGGGACTCCAGGAGTCCCGAGGGAGCCTCCCCTGCCCCAAGGAATCAGAAGCAGACTGTCTCTGATCTCCAGAAGCCCTCTGCTCTGAGGGAGGAGTCGGCACTGAGGTGTCGAATGCCAAGGCTCTGAGCAGAAGAGACAGCTCTGAGAACTTTGGAATCAAAGTCACCCCCCTAGACTCAGTGTTAAGGCTTTGGTTCAAGACGTGCTAGGCCCTGAGACAGTCAACACCGAGGAAGTCAGGGAAGCAGTCGGGCTGGAAGTGGAAATAACTCAGCTGTCTCAGACCCTGGGACCAACAGATCTGTGAGCTCCAAAGCAGCAGGCCAGATCAGAGAAGGAGAGATTATCTTGCAGGGGGATGCTCTGCTCATGAATCCTGTAGGGGACAGAGCTGGAATGACACCCATCTGGATGTGTGTGTGGAGACATTTCCGCATCAATCTGTCCACCTCATTCTCTGATAAGCTACAAGAGGACCTGATGGAAGTGGTGACAGAGGAAGGCCTGGAATAAGGTCTGGGAGAGACATCCCGAGGGGATGTACTCGACACCGATGGCTCCAGGCCCGAAGTGATAAATGGGCATGGGGTGAAGGGGTAGGTGCTGAAGGGCTGTGCTCTGACATTCTTGGGGCCATTTTGGGAGGCTCCAAAACAGCTAAAGAGGAGGGTCCGGGGACTGTTTCTTAGGGTTTCTGGCCTCCTTCAATTTCATAGATGGTATTTAAGCCCCTGAGACAGAAAAGTTAGCTGTGGAGGGAGGTGGAATAAGCTCTTTCAACACCAACTTATTCCTTCTGTCTGCAAGAGCCCAATGGAGGAAGGCCTTGCAGATATAGCACACCACTTCAAGGTGTACAGGCTGCAGACAGTAAAATCACTCCCTGTGGGCATCAGAGACAGGGATCTTTTGCCACAGGAAGTGCATTTCTTAAAACCTATGGGTTTATCAGATTTCTCAGACATAATAGAAAGAAGGAAGAAAGAGAAGAAGAAGGGTGTAACATAAACAACATGGCAAGATATAAAAAACTAAAGCTAAAGAGTTTCTTTTTTTTTTTTTTTAACCAATATAAAGCTGAAGAGAATACCTGCGGTAATGGTGCTGCGATAGCGTTGTCGCCTCACAGCAAGACATTGTCGCATTCGATTCTCAGCTAGAGCATCTTCTGTGTGGAGGCATGCGTGAATGGGCGTGCCTTCGTTAAAGGTTGTGCATCAGAGCTGGTAACTCGGCACATAAAAAATCCACTACCAAACATTAGCGGACTGGAGTTCCGCTGTGGCGACCCCTAACCGGGATAAGCCAAAAGACACAACCATAAAGCTGAAGAGAATGGTAGGAAGCAAAAAAGAAAAAAAAATAGACCAAAGGCCAACTCATGTATTACAAAACTTAGATAAGGGCACCCACAGAAGAGCTCAGAATTTTTTTATTTATTATTTATTTTATTTTTATTTTACATTTGTTGACCGGGCTAGTCCAACTGGATACATGTCCATTTTCAGTGGAGGCCCGGGGAGAAAAGCTCCAAGGTCATAGTTAGATTAACAAAAACATTGATGTTGTTACACAAGATAATATACTGGTTAATACATATACAATGATAAACCTATAACAAGTGAATACAATTAAATACACTGATGCTTACAGACCAAATAAGAGAAAACAAGAATTATTAAATGATTTAACGAGGTACAGATTTGAACAGCCAGACAAGGAGGGCTAGAATAGAGTGTTCTTTGGTTTTTGGGTTAGGCGGAGGCTAAGAGAAGCCTAGGTACGACTGGGACAATAGCTTATTAGTCTGGACAGGAGCAAGGGCATAACCATTTGGATTTCAAGTATGCTCTAAGATGTAATTTAAATTGGTGCTGAGAGGGCATAAGTCTTAGGTTGTTTGGTAGGGCGTTCCAGGATTTGCCAATGGAATTGGCATATAGAATGGACCCACAATGTGTTGCTGATGTGCAGCAAATGAGATCTGAGGTATCTGGGGGGTGAGGCATTATGGGTAGGTAGGAGGAGCTTCAGTTCAGAAGCTTTAGCTTGCTAATGACCAAGTTGGTTCCGAAGATGAAACTGTAGCCTACAGGGTGATAAAGACTGAACATACAACATCAGATTAAGAGTTTCCAGTTTCTCAATTTTTGCATTATCTTTGGTGAAATCTCTTCCCACATACCCTTAGGTGCCATGACAGAAGTTTAATCTATACTTCTAAATACTTCATCTTATCATGTCCCCATAAATATGTGTATTACTGAACCAATTCATGTATGGGTATATAATTTATGGCTATAGTCTTTGTTTTACCTTTATTAATTTTATATCACAAAAAGACTTGAAACTGTCTAAAAATTTTCCACAACAGTGAGATGTCCTTTTCTGAATTTATCTGCTACAAAACAGTATAATCGGCAAATAAAAACAACTTTTCCTTTTTCCATACCAATTATATCCTTGTATTTATAAATCCCTTATTTTCTTTGTAAATGGCTCTAAACATAAATCAAATAACAAAGGGGAAAGAGGACACTCATGCTTAGTTCATCTGTTCAAACACAGCTTATCTGACAGGAGCCTTCCCACTTAAATGCTTGCCTCCAATCCTTCACATACACTTCTAATTAACATTATTATTGTATCAAGGGAATACAAATGCTCCCTTTGCCATACTCATAAAATCCCAGCTTACTCTGTTAAATGCTTTTTTCTGCATCAAGACCCACCAACAACAGAGGTATTTTCTTACATTCTGCTTCCCTCTGGATCATCATTGTTCTATTAATGTTGTCAAATATTTCCCTCCCCTCCACAAAATCACACTGATCCATATCTATTAATTTTGGCAACACCTTTGCCATTCCTTTAGTTAGTATAGACATAAGCACTTTATAGTCATGGTTTAAAATTGAACTGGGGCTACTGGAAGCTGGGTCTTAGGGGTCTTTGCCATCTTTAGGTAACATAGCCACAACAGCTTTCTCCCAAGATGTTGGTGCTTCCCTCCTTTTAAAATACTTTTAAACAAAATCTTACAGATCTTTATCACTTTCTTCCCTCCTAATTTCCAAACTTCCACAGGAATACCATCTGCTCCTAGAGACTTTCCTAAAGATTGATTATACATCACTGTTTTTATCTCATTACTACCTCCTATCTTGTGCCTTGTCTACCTCTAACCTTACCATAATAAAGTCTTCCATACATTTTTTTTATTTGTATTCTTTCTTGAGTTCTACATTTCTTTTCTTTATACAAATTCTCATAACATTTCCAGTGTTTGTAGTTATTTTTCTTGTCATAGGTTCTCTATGCTTGGCGACAACCATTTCAAATTTCTATTGCCTAAGTCATTATGGTAAATGTTTTGTGCTCTGCAGTTGGTATTACAAAATAGTTGCATATCTGCACTATTTCTAAAGTCATGCATATTGCCTAGATACTCCCTTATTTTCTCCCTTATTTTCTCTTTAGCACTCTGCATTTGATCCTCTGTTCTGTGAGATTCCCCTTATTCTGCAATATTTTAACCTTTGCCAGCCCATCTAAGTAATTTCTGTTACTTCTTAACCATATTTCTTTCTCTTTCTCTTTTTTGTTTCAACCTTTATTTTTAAACTCCATTTTCATTTTATCAAATTCACTAGTTATAACTCCTGAAGACATTTCTATCTTCTCTAACAACTCTAGAATAATCTCCATTATCCATTTCTTAAATTCCTCTCTTTTTAGAAAGAAGGTGGGAAAGCACCACTGTCTTATTTTCAGTTCATTACCCTGCATTTTATCTTAGATTTTATTGGTGCATCATCAAAAATAGTTGTTGGATATGTGTCAAAGCTTTCAATTAAATGCACATGTTCTTGTGAAATATAATTTCTATCTAGTGTGGCCCAGTTATTGTACCTTGGGGAATAATATGCAAATTCTGTTGCAGTTCCTGCCACTGAACTCGTATCTTCCATACCAAATATTTTTGTAAATTACTTCAGCAATCTAACCTCTTTTGTAGCATTGTCTCTTCAAAGTTCCCATCATACAGCTTCATTATTAGTAATCAAATTCCAGTCCTCACCTGTAAATAATAGTCCCTGCTGAAAGCTGATTATTTCTCCAAAAATTTTCGGTGGAATATAAATACATGCCACTGTAATCCTCCACCCTTGCCAATATCTCCTTACTTCCAGAAATCTATCATTTTTGTCTTTTTTTCCTCATTTATCACTATTGGACCCCCTGTAGCAATTAGTATAATTACTCCCCCCTTTCATCTGTCCCCAATATTCTGCTGAATATCCATTCTGAAATCTTCTTTTTGTCAAGTTCACATGCTCATTTCTTTCCAAATGGGTCTCCTGCAACATTATTTTTTTTTGCATTCTGCATTTCTCGATATAATTCAAAACTCTTTCCTTTTTATCTATACCTGTAAGGCCATCTACATTCCAGGATAATATGGACAACATAGCTACCGTGACAATTTTTAATGTGTATTTCCAGCTTATGTGTTACATGCAAATATTAATGTTTGACAAGCTTATCTTTTGTACAGTTGTTTCTTTTCATCTCCATTGGAACTTATTTCACATTTTTCAAGACTTCTTGTTTTAATGAAAACCCTAAAAAAAAAACTAAATGCAAAATACCCCATCCTCTATTAACCTGGAACATGCACAGAATACTCTGTACATCTTCAATACATCAAGTTTAATCCTCCAGGAGAGAACAATTGCCCCAAATCGACGGCTGCACCTACAGGCCTTATCAAACCTAAAATTAAGGTTTCCCATGCTAAACCACATACTACAGCTTGCACTCCCACTGTGACATAATTTCAGGAGAAATTCTCTTTCCCAGCAGTTGTGCGACAATGGAATTAGTACCCCCAACATGTAAAAGGAATGTCTTTGATTTTTTTTTAATGTGATTGCAAAGGTAAGCCATAAGTTTACATTTGTGATCACTTTAGATCAAAGTTTTTTTTTATTTATTTGACATTGACAAAGAACTTTTTAACTGAATTTTCTGTCAATGAAAGTTCACTGGTGACGTAAAGGAATGCAATCATATATATGTGAATCATACATATGTGGGTAATACGTGGATCAATTTTAGGCTCCAAAATAAGTGTATAATAACCTTATAGGTACATAGGTACATACTACTCTACTGGCCTAAAGGCCTTCTATAAGTGGATATGTGCAATCCAACCCAACTGCATCCCTATGTATCATGGGAGTTTATTAGGAGGGAGTATGTTAAGAAGTTTCTAGGTGTTATGTTTGGAGGGGTATGTTAGTTTGGCTATTACTATCTATCAGAGACATAGAGGCCAGACCCAGGGTTAATGTTTGACTTCCCACCCACTGGATAAGATTACGCTTAAATAGGATTAGAGATGGACTTTGCTTCCCATGGATGGGGAAGTCTGTTTCACAGTATGGGGATCCCCTGAGACACATATCTGTTTCACCAACATGTTTTATTTATATCACATATCACAAGCAAAATGGAATTCCTTGGATCTAGTTTTTCTGATGCTGTTCATTGTGTGGATGTGTAAAAAGTGCATCTGAGCAGGATCTGAGGATATCTTGTATGCCAGGCATAGATTACCTCTCAGTAACCTGCAGTAGACAGAGTATACAGATAGGGCTTTATGATGATCTGCATAGAACAATATGTTTATACCCTGGATTCTCCTTGTAAGGAACCTTGGTGGGTGTAGCAACCGCTACATATGTTTGATCAGGTACATGCTGATGGAGAATTATTCTCAATGATGGGTCTGATAAGGGCTGAATAAAGGGACACTATCCTTGGCCCTGGATGCCATGCCCTTACTTATATGTTTGGCAACATAAATTATTTTCTTACTACCATGGCCACATGTTAGTCAAAGGCCAGAATATTGTCTACATATGTTGCCAGATCCCTAACAGGTCAACTCTTAGTTGCGTCTTATCGATGAAGTAATTACCCTGGATGGCAGTTTAAACAAAAGTTAATATAATGCATTTCTTGGCATTCAGTTTTAGTCCATGACTTTGGCACCAGTCATTTGTCTGTGTTAGACCCCCTTGTAAGATGTTTGTGCCGTGGGGGGAATCTATGATAAGTTCCAATGTGCAGTCAGTCATACAAAGGCCTTCGACATTAGCCTTTACTTCTGAGAAGTGGATGCCAGATAGCAGTGGTCCCAGCATGCAGCCCTGAGATTCCCTGTTGATGAGCAGTCTTTTAGTGGTGGTGGCATCAACAGTCATGGCTTGCTGGGTCCTGCCTGTGAGCCAGCTGGCAATCCAGCATGTTATGTATGGGTTTATGCCAAGTTCAGTGAGTTTTTCAACTATGACTGAGTCGGGTATTTTATCAAATGCCTTAGCCAGGTCCAGGTAGGTGGTATACTTTGTTTTTCTCTCATTCATTGCCTTTATGACCTTCTCCAAAAAAGTCTATCAGGTTTAGTAGGCATGACCTTCCCTTGACAAAGCCAGACTGGGTATGTCTTGTGTCTGACATTTGCCTATGTCTTTGTTGATCATTTTCATGATAATTTGTTCAATGGCTTTGCACATTAAAGTAGCCAGACTACCAAGTCTGTAGTCTTGAAGTCGCGTGATGGTCCACCATTCTGAAATGGGATAACCATTGCAATCCTCCATTCTTGTGGTAGAAAGCATATTTTGAGGCTGCAGTTGAAAATTGACTCAAGTGATCCTGATATGTCATGTTTCATGCTATTTAAAAGGCATACCAGTGTATTGTTGAGACCCATTGAGGCTTTTTTTGGCCTTAGCAGGAACTGCCAAGACCTGCTCCCTGTTAATTGTTGGGAGGTGATGGTAGTGGATATTTCATAGAGGTAGGTGGGGAGAGTGGGGCTGAAGTTTGAGCTGAATTTGTCAGCCAGTAAATTTATTGTGTCGCTCTGTTCAGTGAAGGTGGCACCACTGACCACAAGTTCATTACACTGATGTGTGCTGCCCTTGAGGTTTCAGACAAAGCTGTAGAAGGCTTGTGAGGTTATCCTGATCTCATATTTGGGCTTGTTGGACTTAGTCAGTCCTCTTAGTCACCTGTTTAGTTTATTTAGAGAGCTCCTATCATTTTTGGAGTTGCTTTTCCTGATTTTAGCCATGACCTTATTTCCTTTTATTATTCTTCCTGATTTTAGAGATGACTTTTTTCCTTTTGTTATATATCCCATTAAGGTTAGGATTCAACCAGCGTGGTTTGTTTTTAGAGTTTGTTTTGAGTTTACTTCTAGAAAATACATCAGCCTTTCTACTGCCATTTACATAGTTGTACAGGGTCAATATGGACAATTCCACATAGGTTGTTGTGAATTCGGGGTTGGGAGGGGCATATAATTTTGACAAGCTATCGCTGAACTGGATGTAGTTTCCATTGGAATAGTTCTGAATGGTTAGAGGGTTGGCTGGGGTTACTGAGTTGATTTTTATTTTGAACGAGACAGCTTTATGGTCCAAACTCACCAGTAAGAACATGACATGGGGAGGTGGCTGCAACACTCTCCCATATAGGTGAGTAGCAGGTTCATTATGCTTGAGCCTCCGGTGGGTGTGCACACAATCCCGTCAAGGGTATTTGTGTTAATAAAGTCCAGGAATTATTGTGCCTGAGGCAGCATATGTCTCCCAGTCTATAGAGGGGTAGTTAAAAGTCTCCCATGAATAGGGTATTTGGTTTAATGGAGAGTGTTGCCAGAAGGTTTAAGTATGAGCTATGGGATACTGTGAACATAAAGAGTGACCTTATAGCTTGCTAGGATATGGTATGGGACTTTGTCTATGGTGATTTGCACGTGGATAAATTCCAGAGCATCCTCCTGTTTAACCAACCTAGAGATATTGTATGCTTGTTGTTAATACAGACTGAGACACCTGCACCTTTTGTCCCTGCCTTTGTAGCTGATGGTCTAAATGTGTGGAAGGCACTGAAGCCTTGCACTGCTGAAATACTTTCTGTGGATTTAAACCATGTCTCAGTAATGGCACAGATGTCTACATTTTTCAGAGTTAGGACAGCTTGTAGAGCATGGATTTCTTGTTTAGGCTCTTACAGTAACACCCTTAGGTTTCTATGGGTTTTATTTGCTGAGTCGTTTTAGTCAATATTCAGAAGCCTAGGAAAGATAGTTAAATACCATCCTTGGCAAAGCAACGTGGTTTGTTAACTATGTCCTCTCATGGTGACAAATATTGAATACCCATGGAGAGTCACCAGAAACTCAGAAAATTATTAAAGTCAATCATCTTTTGTTCGTGCTATGGCATCAATCATGGTGAATGTAGAACGCTGCTTAATGTAAGGCACATACCTGTCTGAGGCACATATTCAGAGAGAGCAACGATGTCTCTCTTCAAATAGTACAGAGAAGTACATCTCAGGTCATTAACGTCCACATGGACCATGTGGTGTAGTGACTTGAGTGTGTGTGTGTGTAACTTGCAGATCCTAGCTCCAAATAAGCAACTAACCATCTAGTGAGTGGGGCATCTGTGGGACATACAATGGAACCCCTATGACAGCAGTCTTGGGTAATGTATTGGCATAACTTATAGGCTTTGTTCTTGGGTCTGCACTGGGTGTAGGCATATGTGTGGTGTTTGGTGTTGCTTTTGTTGAGTGCTTTAGAAATTGCTGAGTATAGACATTGCCAATTATAGGCTTAAGGTTTGAGAAGAATGCTTTTTAGTGCCTCAGCATAGGTTGTTCTATGTGTGTGTAGTGTGTGTGTTCTTGACAACTTTGTTTGCATGTGAGATTTTTGCCTCTAGTCAAATTGTGGGTGTGCATCTCTCACATACTGTGTTTAATGCTTTAAGGATTAATTAGCTGTCTGTGAATATGAGACGAATGCTACATTGTCTCCGGATGCTCATACCTACCAAGCTGGCTATGGAAATATTTGGAAATCGCATATCCATGTTGTACAGACCTGTATTCAGGTGGGCTACTGCAGGGCAAGGACTGGGTTATACAGAAATCTCCTTGGGTGGTCTCTGGGGTTTGGCTCTAGACTAGATTAGATAGTGCTAAAATGTGATAGTAGTGCTGTTTACTGTGCAAACTAGCTACTTTAAGCTTGTGCTTATGCATTGGCTTTGTTTTAGCCACAATAAGTTACATGTTTCCACTCAAAGGGATGTTTTATAGATAAAATTTAATTTCTTGGCATTTGTGTCTGTACAAGCCACTGCTAACCTCTTGATGTAATAACACCCAGAAAGATTGCTTACAAGCATAACACTTCAGCAAAACAACTAAAACAAACTATCTTGACAAGGTAATTTCAAGTACTAGAGACCTTTAGATTGATTTAAAGGCAAAATCAACAAATAAAGCAACAAATAAAGCAATGGCACTCTAAACAGTTAAATGAAGTGCAATTTAACAAAATTAATCTCTTATCTGCTAAGGATGGAGCAGGATTAACGCAGGTCCTCCTCAGATTGTGCAAAAGTGCCTAGTTGATGAGAGCTCTAGGAAAATGAGTAAGAGACAATTTGTAGTAGGGAGATTTACTCTGTTGTAATACTGGTTTGCTAGGTGGGTACTTAGTATTATGGATATATGAAAACAATGGATGGGAAAGTACTTAAACAGGTTGCACAACAGGCAACAGTAATGAAAGATGGAAGAGAGAGACTTTGGAAGTCAGATTACCATAAGGGGCAGAAGGCAGAGACACAGTCTTTTAAAATCACAAGAGAAGGGTAGGAGGATTGGAAAAAAAATCCAACTGGAGCTTTTCTCCTGTGGTTAGAATTTCAGAAACTTTCAGCTTAATGTCTCAGTGGGAAGGAGACTCAAGGAACAGGGGAACAGCCAGTAGCAAGGTAAATAGAAAGGGAATGGAATGCAAATGTAAGCAAGTATATACAGCTAAAAAAAGTGCTGAAGCACATATCATGGTGCAAAATTCACAATACTGCCACTGCTGCAATCCTACCACAGACTAAGGTACAAGACTAAGCAGAAATGTACCAGTAACAATGAAATGAAAGACTAAATGAGGCATAAATCTGGTGATAGACTGCAGTCCTGCTACAACCATGAAAGAAGTTATGAGACTGACTGTGGCCTCAGACTGAGTTTAAAATTCAAAAAGCTACTTATTTATTTTTATCTTATTTATTTAACATTTGTTTGTCAGGCTAGTCCGACTGTATAACAAGTGTCCATTTTCAGCAGAGTCCCGGGGAGAAAAATTCCATAAGTTTACAGAGAGAAGAAAAATTAACAAAAGAGACATTACAGAGTAGTAGCATACAGACTGTAGACTTTACAGCCGTTAGTATATAATAAGAGGATATTCCCCCTTTTGGTTGAAAATACAAGTGTACAAAATATGCAATGAGAGTAGATAAGAACCTGGTAGAGCATTGCAAGATATTTCACAATTGAATAAGAGTATATAAATGTTTAAGTTTTCCGTACATACATTCAAGCAAATATACATGTAAGAGTAAGAGTATACATACATATATATGCATACACATACATATACATATATACATACATACATACACATACACATACACATATACACATACACACAAACACACACACACACACACACACACACATATATATATATATATATATATATATATATATATATATATGGGTCGGCTTTACATTGTCGAAACTGCAAAATGTCGACATTCATATGGCCGAGACCATATGATCGAAATTTGAGCGGAACTGGCATCTAACCATAGTGCCGATTGGAAAGATTTCCATTCCTGCATTATAGTGCAATCTCAGAGTTGATGTATTTAAGTTACGGGGATGTGGGGGGGTGGAGCCCCCCACGAGGGGTGCAGGGTGGCTTTCCCCCTGCTAGAAATGTGTTTTTATTTTGGAATGTGTGTATTTTTTTTTTTTTAATGTTCGAAATTCCGAATGTCAATGATATGGTTTCGGCCATATGATTGTCGACATTTCGGCCTTTCGATCATTTAATGGTAACCTATATGTATATATATATATATATATATATATATATAGATAGATAGATATATGTATATATATACATATATATATATATATATATATATATATATATATATATATATATATATAAATACTTACCAACTTGAAGTGTCGGGACATGTTTTTTAATTTTAATTTTATGTTGTGGGAGGGGCCATCTTTGTAGAGTGGTATGATATATGAGATTTTCCACAGGAGTGGAACAGTGTGTTCAGTGATGGATCTATTTATTAGAAGTGAAATGGGATAGGTTATAGCTGTGGATGCAATTTGGAGGTACACGGCAGGAAGGTTATTGGCTGCAAGGGTGGTTGGTTTGAGTTTGGCTAGGAGTTTTTGGATAATAGAGGTAGGAAAAAACTTGTGTGAAATGTATGGTATTGATTTGGGTCTGAGGTGGTTGTGGGATGTTGGAGGAAGTGATGTTGTTTAAGAGTATGAGTACTGAGAAGGTGAAATTGTTATTAAAGCTGGAGGCTATGTCCAGGCCTGTACCTGTTATATTCGGTGCGGGAGTGGTGGTTCTTCCAGTCTGTAGGATGTTATTTATTGTTGCCCAGAATTTTTGTGGCTTGGTACTGTATTTATTTTGTTGAATGATACAGTAATTTTGCTTATCAAGCTTAACCTGCTTTTTTGCTTTGTTTCGGAGCTCGTGAAAGGTTTGCCTAGCTGCGAGTGATCTGGTGTGGTGCCAGGTTTTCCAGGCTTTATGCCTGGCTCTAAGTAAGGCTTTTGTGGTTTTCTGGAGCCAAGGGGTAGGGTTGCTATGTATCCTGATAGTTTTTAAGGGTGCTAGTTGGTTGAGGATATTTAGGAATGTGGAGCTAAAGTAATCATCTGCTTTGTCTAAAGAAAGGGTTTTGATGGGAGACCAGTTGCAAAGTTGCAAGGCTCTTATGAAGTGGTCTCTAGGAAAATTTTTTTTAGAGTCAGTTTGTAGAAGGGAAGGAGAGTTATTTTAAGTTTTTGCCTAAGGATAAAAGTGGGGCTGTGGTCGCTCAGAGAGTCTGGTAGGGTGCCACATTGATGGGCAGTACTTGGTTGATTTGTGAGGATCCAATCAAGTATAGATTCTCTTTTTGTGGCCTTATCAATGCGTGTAGGAGTATCTATAAGTTGGGTGAAGTTATATAGGTTAATGTGGTCGGTGGGGGTGGGAGAATGGCTGAAGTTCCAGTCAATGTTTACATCACCTAGTACGATAGTTTCTTGAGGGAGGGAGTATGAGGCCCAGTGAAGTATGGATTCTAGGGTGGTTAGATTGTCACCCGGGGGTATATAGATACCCCGTAGGTTTAGGCGCTTATGTTGGTTAAGGCAAAGCTTTGCAAATAGAGTCTCTACATTGTTGAAGTTGGGGGAATCTTTTAGGAGGAGTTGGAGTTGTAGGTTGGTTCTGTGAAGTAGAGCTAAGCCTCCGCCTCTTTTATGTAGCTGGTCTGCCCAGAGAATATTATACCCAGGTGGGGTGATGGAATTATCTTTAATATGTGGTTTAAGCCATGTCTCTGTGATAAGAATAATATCAGGGTTATATAAGGAGATGGTAGCATGAAGGTCTTCTATTTTATTCATGATACTGCGGGTATTCATATTTAGTATCAGTAAGTCGGTGGGTTTGTGCTTAGCTGGATAGTGATGGGTGCATGGGTTATTAGCAGAGGTTGTTGGCCCGGGTTTGGGGTGAATGTCTCCTCCTAGTAATAGCTGGGTAGTTATACAGGTGATAGTTTTTAGGTATTGGACGATTAGGTAGTGAAATTGTAGACTTGGTTGCTTTTTAGATGGATAGAAGTGGTACATGGAAGGGGCGTGGTATATGGGGGGGTTGGGTGTATATAGTGGGGTATATGCTTGTGTAAGTGGGGGTGATATTAATGTTGTGGGTTAGGGTGGGGGGTTTGAGGAGGATGCAGTGAATGATTGTGAAGAGATAAGAGGTGTTGATGGTGGCTATGGAGCACCCGGTGAATAGGGAGGTTAATCCCAGGATGGTATAGTGGAGATGAGACTGGGGGTAATGAGACATAGTGGGAGTGAGGTTGTGGAGTTAGAGGAGGTATTTATATTTGGTGAGGGTGTAAGTTGTGTAAGTAGGAGATATGGGTGTGGATATTGAACTGGTAGGTGAGCTGGAGTTGTGGGAAGTTGAAGGGCATGTGTAGGTGCTGATGAATGTAATTATTGGATAACGGATGGATGAAGAGAGGGTCTTAGTAAAGGAGGTTACCTATAAATTCAGAGTATGTAGGGGTGGGTGTGAATTGGGGGCAGGGTAGGGGAGCAGAGTGAGCCAGTTGGGCGAATGGAGTGGGATGAGCCAATCAAGGTATGTGCAATTCAAAAATAAACTATCAGTTGCTCAGAAATCACAGCTATAATGTTAGTCTTTCTTTTTTTACCAATGTTTTTTTTGTTTATTAAAAGAGTGAAAGTCTTTTTTAAATTTACTAGTTGGATGCCCTAAGAAAATTACCTTGTCTGAGGGCTGAGAGGGAGTGAATCAACTATTGTTGAGTCAGAGACAGACTGGGAAGGTAGTGGGGATATATCACATAGAAGAAGAAAAAATAAACAGGTAAATGTTTCTTTAGAGACTGGAAGGGCTAGACGTACACTTTAGTGTAGACTGTTTTACAGACTTTAAGTGTAGAAACCAGAATGTGTGTACCTGGGGGGTGACTCAAATATCTGAGGCTGAAAGTGATTGAGCCAGCTAATGTTGACTCAGAGACAGACTGTGAGGGTAGTGGGGATATATCACATACCAAAAAAAGATGGATAAATGTTTCTTTAGAGACTAGAAGGGCTAGAATTACAGTTTAGAGTGGAGTGTTTTTACAGACATGAAAGGTAGAAATCAGAATGTTTCTACATGGGGTAACTGAAATCCCTGCTGCAGGCTCATGCATTTATGTTCAGTATATTAAGGATTATAGTAATAAAACACAGCCTACTAATGCCTTTTGTATTATAATGAGACATACACTTAAGGCAATGGAAGTGCAGAGTACAGTATAATGTACAATCAGTGTTAAAATCTTGCAGTAACACATAATTTTCACACAACTGCAAATGAAGCTATGAGACTAAGATCACAGAACAAACTAAAAAAAATGTAAACAGATAACTTTTGTGACTAAACCATGGACTAAAATCAGAGAAGTGCAAAAATTATCTCCACACAGGTCACTATAAGTGCAACTTTAAATATCATTTCAGAGTCTTGAACAAAAGACCCTGGGTGTATGTTGCTCTGTGCTAAATATAGCAGACTTGCTACAGAGTGATCTAGTTGAATGAAACCAGTATTAAGCCTCAAGTCCTGTGGTTAGAATTTCAGAAACTTTTAGCTTGATGCCTCGGTGGAGGGTGGATGAGATTCAAAGAATGGGGGGAAGCAGGTAGCAAGATAAACAGAAAGACAATGGAATAACATTTTAAGCAGGTATATACAATTATAAAAAGTACTGAAGCACAACTCCTGGAACAGAATTCAGAATACTGCCACTACTGTAATCCTATCACAGACTAAGGCACCAGACAGTGCAGAAATTTACCAGCTGCACTGTAGTAAATGACCAAATGAGGCTCAAATCTGGCAGTAGATCACAGTACCACCACAAATGTGAAAGAAGCTACAAGACTGATTGAGGGACCATACTTGGTCCAAAATACAAAAAGTTGTCTTTTGCATGAAATTCTATTTATGGAAATAGAAATGCAGTATAATACATAAACAATGCTAAAATCTTGCAGCAATACCCTATCTTCCCACAGCTGTAAATGAAGCCACAAGACTAAGGTCCCAGAACAAGATAGTCCTTGTTGAGTCTAATTATGGTGGCTGCCAAAAAAGCAGTTACTAAAAATGGAAATCAAAGTCTAAACCAACTTTACTAGAAGCACTGAATATAGTAAGAGAGATAAAACAACTGGAACTGGGATCTTTAGAAAAGGGTAGGTGCAAATTACATGCAAAAAAACAATGGGAATTGTGGGAACAATGCATGCAGATGAGGAACGAGGTTTAAAACAAGGCAGGATTTGAATGCGTTATGTAATGTTTGACTGACAATAACTGCATAAATTATAAGTGATGTACAATGTTTGCAACTATAAATATGTCAATATGGTTTGTGATATATAATGTTCGCAACTAAAATTATGTCAATATTTATTTTATTTATTTATTTTATTTTACATTTAAGCCAAGGTGGTGCAGAGGTAGTGTTGTCGCCTCACAGCAAGAGGTTCTCCCATTCGATTCTCAGCTGGAGCACCTTCTGTGTGGAGTCTGCATGTCCTCCCCATGGTCAAGTGGCGTTCGAAAGACATGCGTGAATGGGCATGCCTTCATTGAAGGTTGGGCATCGGGCTGGCACCTCGGCACCATAAAAATCAACTGCCAATCATTAGCGGACCGGTGTTCTGCTGTGGTGACCCCTAACTGGGAAAAGCGAAGGAAAAACAACATTTTATTTTACATTTGTTTACCGGGAAAGTCCAACTGGGCAAAGATCATTTTCAGTGGACGTCTGGGGAGAAAAGTTCCACATAAAGAAAATACAACATAGAGATATGTAACACAGACATATTAAATTTAAAAAAAGTGTAAAACAAACTTACAAAATTCAAATAAATGCACATGTGAAATTTGTACAATAGTAATTCAGAACATTTGGGTATAGTACAAATTAATACAGAAATCAGAGTAACAACAAAAATATTATATATAGATAATTCAAGTTAGCATTAAAAATAAAAATAATCCACTGTGTATATCAACACACATGGAGTAGATTAGTAGGAAGAGATAGGCTGAGAGACAGGAGAAATCAGATATGGATGGAAGTGCTCAGTCAGGGGCATTGTATGCGAATTGCCATGTATCTGATAAATACAATTTGAGTCGTTTCTTAAATTGGGTTATGTTGTTAGCAAATCTGACATTGTGGGATAAAGAGTTCCAGACTTTAGAAATGAAGCAAGAATAAAGGGATTGTCCTGCAGAATTATTGACTTTAGGGACCTGAAGTAAAGATTTATTAGTTGAATGAAGTGAGCTAATATTAAAATAAGGAAGTAATAGGTATTGAAGATCGGGTATCTTTTTAGGGTTATAGAGTAGCTTGTGGGCCATGATTAACTGGTTATAAGCTATAAGACACAGAAATTTTAGCCAGGAAAGTTGTTTTAGAGACAGACAGGGATGAGATCTATAAGCTGAACTAGTGCCAAACTGAGCAATTTTGTTAAAGCAAGTATTTAATTTTTCTAAGTCAGTTTTTTCAGGTTGGTAAGGATGGGAGAGGCATATAGTAAAGTTGCCAGGAGGTTTGTCCTTGCAATGGCAACTCTAGAGGAGTCTGTTAAGAATTTATTTCTGTAGAGGGTACCCATCTTCTTATGTACTTTCTAAATCATTGGTGATATGGTTTGTTTTCATTTATATAAATGTATGATTGCCTATGTCATAAGTGATAATTTAATAAAGATGTTTCTTGTTTTAAAAAAAAAGTTCCCAGAACAAACTGAAAAATAATTCAAGCAGATAATCTTTTTTTGGCTAAAATCATGGTCAAAAAGCAGAGAGGCATAAAAAAGTATATAAAAGACCTAAGAATATAATTTGAGAAGCACAAAGAATTAATGGGGCTTTCTACTGCAGAAAGTAATTTTGCCAGTCTTTTTCTCTACTGCTTTACAAGCTGCAGCAGGTAATTTGCAAAACTAAAGACAATTATAAATCCACTATTGCAAAACTGTAAATGTAATTTGCCATGAACCAGAGCTAAAATAGAACTGCATTTTCTCAATAGTAAATATTAGGTAGTTAAGGAATAAAACAAATTATGATTGGATTGATGATCATAACTGTGACACTCCTGCACTGGCCCAGTAATCAAGGAGCCTCAATCCTCACCACTGGCAAGAGTGAGAGACATACACAATTGGAGGATGACAAGTACACACACACAGTAAAGTACAATTTCCCTTAAGAGCACACAGAGATAACAGTCAGTCTGATGCTGGTTTCTGCCTCCTTGTCCAGATCCCCAATAAGACTCCCCACTGGCACAGCTATATGGTTAAGATCTCAGCCGAGTGGTTAAGCCAAAACCTCCAGCACCCTCTCTGTCCAACCAGTGCTTCGTGTCCCTGCCCAAGTAGCTGACACATGCACATGCACGCGCAAGTGTCCATACACACACACACACACACACACACACACACACACACACACACACACACACACACACACACAAACAAACAAACACACTTTGAGATTTGATTTATATACAAACACACAAACACTCCTGGGGAAGGCTGACACAGGTTACGAGCTGTGCCCCCTTCTGCCTAGTCTATAAGGTAGTTATCACTGCCACCAACCACTACTTATCAGCTACTCTAAGGCCCTTACAAAGGGTGCCCTATCCTACTGTGTAATGTTACTATTATCCAAATGGTAAGTGTGACCAAGAGCAAGGCTATTTGAGTGGCCTATACAGTGTCACCAAATACATATGCAAGTACTCTAAGAGCTTAAATATTTCTAAACAAACCAGCCACAATTAAAAGGTTTAAATATATTTAATAATAAATAATAAAAGAACAAGACAATACTCAAACAACACAGTAACTACGGAGTTCATAATCAGAGGAAATATTTTAAAACAACATTGCAGGACAGTCTCAAATAAACACAGAAAGCATCTAAACTAATCTTTACTATATTCCTATCTATATCTAAAAGATACTATGCCCTAAATAACTTACTTAGACAGCAAGGTAAATACAGATGATGGATGTTTCTAGGTCCAAGACAAGATACAAAATGCCCAGTTTTTCTCTCTGAGAGAGTTGCTAAATTAATTTCACATATTACTGCTGGGTTAGCCTGGATGACTTCACTTTTTGTCACCTGCCTTCAGTTCCCAGGCTAACAGAAACTAACATAATTTTAACATCTCTATGTGAGAAGTACATATCTCTCAGAAGTTTGCAGAACTTGGAAGTCGTATAACAATAAAACGCTTTTACATTTGAAACCTAGTAATTATTTCTGTTTCAAGACAATAGGAAAACCTCTATCTCTAGACATTATGTCTGCTTGCTGCACTGAAACTGAGACAACATAATTGTAAAACACTTCACTTTTCATCTTATTTTCTTGAAGTTTTCCAAGTTAACTCTGTATGTTCCTGCTTCTACTATTAAAACATACATTTACACAAGTATATAGTTTATACACATTTCTTTTCTTTTCCAGTAGGGTACACTGTGGTTACATTCTTGAAGTTCAATACATAACATACAGTTCTCTTACATTTGTAAGACAAGCATATGAATCATATTAATATTCACAAATGACATATTATTATTTACAAAATTCCAGACAGCTGGGTTGGCAGTGTCACAATACCTTCAATTTGTTATGAGCCCTCAAAATGAATTTCTTTACAAATGGCAACCCAGCCATAATCCTATACCAGTGACATCTTGCATTGCTACCTTATCATTTATTTTCAGTGAAGCCTTAAAAGTCTAATGACAGTCATGACCTGAACATTTACCATAGAACTACACATGCCTGAAGACTATCATGACCTAATAACAAATCGTACAAATCATGCTGAAGTAATAAACAATGAACATAAAGCAGGCATAATAATACCACTCAATTAGTTTGCTTCTGTATCAAAGGCAATAGCAAGTAACATAAATAATGTGAAAACTTACTCTTATAGCCGTGTCGACCATATGAGAAACATTAATGTCACCTAAAAATAAATAAATTAAATAAATAATGTTAATAAAACTGCCAACAAACTATTACACAAGCTTTAAAGCAATATATACATCATATGGAATTGATGAAAACTTACTCTTAATAACTGCCTAATTATTTTTAATTTGCAGCCAGTCAGCATTCTGATAGCAATTTCTTGTTCAATATTTGATGAAATGAGCATAGAAGAAATCAAACAGTGTTTAAGAAATAGCAGATAAAATATCTCCTCTTTGTTATCACTAATCATATGTCAACTGTATGATGCAGATCAAAGCAACTTTTTATTTTCTGTAATTTGATTTAGCAACAAATCTCTGCCAATGTCATTGTCTACACATCAAACTACAATGAACAGCATCAGTCTTGTGCAAGTCAGTTGCTCAGTTTTCAGTTGAAAAAGTTATTGGACAAAACAGTTCAAAGCTTAAAAAAGAGCAAGAACATTTGTAGAAAGCATGTCCAGATTTTCACTGACTTGGCTATAAATGAAAACATTGGGCAGGATTCACGATGGCTTGCATGGAGTCTAAGAGTCGTGTAAGACTCCATGCAGCCATCGTGATCAAGGAACAGCCCAAAATCCCGTGTAAGAGACAGCTAAAATGACTCTTACATGGGCAGGGCGTGGATATGCTAATCACCCCACTTGCAGCCGAAAGGCATGCAAATGAGGTAGATTAGCGATCCACGAAGCTGAAACCAGCCCATGTAAGAGTCATGTTAGTTGCAGAAATGTACTCAGTTGACAACTGAGTACATTACTGCAAATAACACAACAGAGCCATGACAGCTCCAAATAAAGTGTGCAAATGTTGCAGTCAGCATGCCAATGGCCAAATATGTGGCCATTGGCATGGTAACTCGATGCAAACATGAAGTAAACTAATTTTTTTTTCGGAGATCTGAGATGTTTAAATGCAGCGCAGCCCCGCGCAAATGGGCTGTGCTATATAAAACAGAAAAATAAAGGTTTGAAACCCACAAATGTGGGTTTTATGTAATACAGGGATTTGCAATGCAAGGACTAGCAGACCAAAAACAACATGGCCACCGTCTAGTGGTTACTAAGGGGGGAAGCTGAGTGTAAGACATGTAACTAAGCATTAGTAGGCAATCCTATGTAAATGAGTGGTAGGATAGTGAATCACACTGTCACATAGCAAATGAGCACATTCCGTGTAGTGTAAGAGTTAGATAAGGGGGAGTAACAGAGTAGGACATAGGTGACATCACAGGAGGGAATGTCAGGAAGAAATCAAGCTCATTGGAGCAAAGTGGTATGTGAAACATGTCAATCACACAGCATAAAAAGAGGAGTGTCAGCAGATAAGCATGGGAAAGTCAAGAAATGGAAGGTGTACACTGTGGCCAACAGCAAAGTTTCTTGCTGTACGTGCATACACGCGTGTGCGCGCTGGGAGCCACGAGTAGGACAGAGTGCGCGCGTGTAAGGCAGAGTAAGCATGTAGGAACCTGTTTAAAGATCTGTAAACCTGTTTGCGCTGGTGTGCACGCGTTTTAACCTGAATAAGCAGATTCTAGTCCGTGTAAGCATGTGTGCGCGCATGGTAGACACTGTGAGCGTGTTTTCGCTGGTATGCGCGCTGCTCCCCCTGAAGAAACAGAGAGGAAAAGGAAGCAGAAGAAATAGTAGGAAACTAGCAGGGAATACTTGTAGAGATAGCAGGTGAAAACAATTAGAAGCAGGCAATTACACAGGCAGAATACAAGCCCAGCACTTAAAACACTGCAAACAGCATTGCAGTATGTTTCTCTCAAGAGACACTGCAAGACAGGAGTATGCTAGTAGAAGTGAAAACTGAAAAAGCTGCACTCAGACCAAACATGCTAGGGGCTGCCATAGCTGTCATAAGGAGAAATAGGAGACTTGCTGAGGGTGGTGACAATGGAAATGCTGTCAGACAACCCACAGTGAGGAGACGGAGAAGAGTGTACAGGCCCAGGGTCACCTACCAGGGATTACATGAGCTGGAGATAGTGGAGCGCTATAGAGTGGACAGAGACCTCCTGCAGCAAACTGTTGAGCTGTGCAGGCCACGCCTCACACACAGAACCAACAGAGGGGAACCCATCCCAGTGGAAACCAAGGTATGTGTTGGCCTAAGAATACTAGCAACAGGTACCTTCCAGAGACCAACTGGTGATATGATGGGGATATCACAGACATCAGCTTCCAGGGTACTGCACCAGTTCCTGAATGCCATGTCAGCACATGTCAGTGAGCATTTATATTTCCCCAATGCCCGTGAGGTATTGGCCAGCAATATGCGTCTCTTCCAGCAAATAGCGGAATACCCTGAGGTAGTGGGTGCAATAGACTGCACGCACATATGCATCAAAGCACCAGCCAGTGAGCAAGGTAGGGCCTACATTAACAGCAAGGGCTTCCCCTCCATCAACTGCCAGGTCATGTGTGATGCCCGGGGCATAATAATGAATGTGTGTGCTGGCTGCCCTGGGAGCTACCATGATTCCCATATCTGGCATTTGACGCAGCTGTACCAGACATTTGCCAGTGAGGACATCCCACATGGTCACCTAGTGGGGGATGCAGGTTATGCACTGGAGCCGTGGCTGATGACACCCATCAGAAACGCACACACACCTGAACAGGAACGCCATAACGAGGCACATGCAGAAACACGTAATGTAATAGAGCGTGTGTTTGGGCTGCTCAAGTCAAGGTTCCGGTGCCTGGACACATCTGGTGGAGCCTTGCAGTACTTACCAACTACATGTACCCAATTTGTCATGGTATGTGCTATGCTACATAATATGATCCTGTGAAAACAGCTGCAGCAGGACCAGCATAGGGCCGGGACAAACACCCCCCCCCAACCAGTGCCAAGGCCATCACAGGCAGAGCGTGACTCGGAGGAGGAACAACCTGAGCCTGCCCCAGTAGGCAGAAGGAGGCATGCCCAGTATGCCCTGGCCTTGGCAAAGGGGCAATGCATAGCACATACACTGGCTCAGTAGGAACCCTGGGAATGATACCCCTCTCTGACTCACTCATATAGTAACAGGGATGCCTAACATGACACAACCTGCTCTTAAACATGTACAGGGAGTGTAGTATGTGCATCCAACAGAGGCAGCCCTGCAGCACCACCTGAGGCATGATTGCCATGTGTTAAGCAATGTAATACCATCTAGTATATGCCAACATGAAGACCCAACCTAACATCTCACCCTCACCAAGCATGATGCCACACTATGAAGACAACAAGATCAAGTACAATAATTGGCTGAGGTATTGCTGTTAGCAAGGGGGAACACATGGTTGACAGACTGGGCTGACATGCCAAGCAAGACATGATGCCCCACCTGCTAGGGATGGCATGCACCCAGCACACCTGGCTGTGTAGATACTGGCAAAGGCTGTTGTCACCCCCACTGTGCCTGGAATAGGTAAGTCTGGAAACACAAACCCACCACCATAGGTAGCACAAGGGATAATAACCTGGACGTAATGCTACCCAACGCCAGAAGTCTAACCTGCAAGGTGCATGCAGACCAAACCCACTACAGCATGGAGAATGGTAATATGTGTTCTGTAACAGAAACCTGGGCAAGGCCCAGAAGAGCACCCTAATACTACCAGGTTATGCCTCATACCATGCTCTACAGCTCCAAAACATGGAACACATGACAATAGGAGTGTGGCTACCAGTAATTATCAAGAATAACCACACCCCAGGTTGGTACCACAGCAAGAAGCAGCATGGACTATCCACGGGTAAGTAATACTGTCTCAAACTGTGTACCTGTTTGAAGCCTGCTACAGACCACACACACAAACCCAGGTACCCCAGCCAGCCTTCCTGAAGACACTTCAGGGTATGAATGTCTCAACAAATACCAAACAAGGCACACACAAAGTATGACATAGGTGGTAATCCATTATGTATGGAAGAAGTAATCATGGACCTAGGGACACAAGTGGACGGTAACCTGTCATGTGACACTCACATTGCCAAGGTGGCCAGGAAGACCTGCTATATTGCCCACCTTAATATGAAAGGATGCACATGTAGAGCTGCAGAGGTCACTGTGCCCCCATACCCTTCCCTTATCAGGCCCATACGTGACAACTATGCCCCAGTTCAGATGTACCTTACCTTACACATGCAGCAGTCAGAAAGACCCCAAATGTACCCCACCAACAGGATAAAGGGTCCAAACATTGGACATCTGCAGCCTGGCTGAAGAAACCACAGCCCAATTCAGAAGCATACTGCACAGTCAGAGGTGATGTATGCCTGATGTACAAGGCCATGTCCAATCCAGAATGAATGGACATGCTCCACTGCAGAAACCCCAAATCCAGCAGACACACCACAGTGAGATATCGGAACCTCTACACATAGATTAATAGGATGTGCTGGAGGGACAGATCTATAACCCAGAGGCTCAGGACACTCTGGAACAGAATCCCAGTCCATGATAGGCTGAGCTCCACACACAAACTCAACAATAGAAATCCGGTGAAGTGCATGGGAGATAGTAGGTGTACACTGGGGTCCATCCCTGTGTCACACCTAGGAAAGTAAACCCTACGTGGCCATAATATGCACATTGCAAGGGGTGTTGAGACCCACACACAGTCTGTCCGTGCTCAAATAAGGCCAGGGCAGATAGCCTAGTATGAACCTATGAACCTATGATGATACAAATTGTGCAGGACACAAAGGATTATCACACAGCTGTCCTACCTGATGGTAGGAACCATGGTGATAATCCACAGATATGCTCTGCAGCACTCTAATATCACAAACAATACACCAAACCCACACACATTGCCAACAGCCTACCGAACAGATTCCTTCCAACCTCCCCACCAGCACCTAACTGCCAAATATCTATACCAGGAGAGTGCTGGCCCCCCAACATTGCAGATGCTGAGGTAACAGCCAGCATCCACAAAGCACAGCACACAGCATCAATGGTACCAGATGGTGTCCTGGGTTGTGCCCAACAAGTACTGTAAGAAGAATGGAACAGCAAATAGCATTACTGTGCACTATCAGTCCTACCACAGGATATGTACCCAAAGAGCAGTGTACAGCAACAGTGGTCCCACACCACAAAGGGGGTGCCTGAATAGATACTGCAAACTATCACCCCTCAACCCCGACTATCTACGTTGGCAAAGTAATGGAGAGGATGATCATGGATCCCATGAATAACGAGACTGGGTACCTACAGACATTGGACCCTACCCAGTGTGGCTGTCATAGGGCAGATCCTGCCCCTTACACATGTCTGACTCATGTGAAATGTGCACCAAGCCCATTGATGTGGGGAATGTTGATCACACAGCCTATCTGGACCTTGCTAAACCCTTCCATACAATACCCTAGTTGGCAGTACAGCCTAACTATAAACCCCTATGCAAGTAGATGGGTTGCAAACCAGCTCAAGGACAGAACTGATCTAGCAGACATGCTGTAGCCATGGCAGACTGCAAACCAGGTACAACTGGCATCCCACAAGGCATGGTCCTGGGACCTCTCTTGTATGCTGTATATGTCACATAGGTACAGGCCAACATGGATGGACTCTGTCTGAACAGGTTTGCAGAGGACTACAAACTGGCCACCATATCGGATCCTCCAGCTGACACAAGCAAACTACGAAAGGCACACATAGAAACACACAAGTGGTGCCACAGCCATGTCAACAAGCTAAATGCAGAATAGTGTATAGTCAACCCCTGTGGAAACACAGTACATGGCAAGAAATTACCACATAGGTGTTAACCCAGTAAGTACATCAGGAGAAATAAGAGACCTGGGGACACAAGGTGATAGATATCCTGCATGTGACAACCATGTGTCTGTAGTGGTTACAGAAACATACCATATACCCACCTAATCATGAAGGTAAGCACAGCTTGGTTAGGGTAGGTCAATGTGCCTCTACAGTCATCCATCAGCAGCCTCACAATTGTGTACAATGGCCCTTCAGGGATGTACCGTAGCAGACACCTGCAGCAACTGGAAAGACCACACAAATACCCCACCAGGAGGATCGCAGAGCTGTAACAGATGCCATGTGTCACCTGAGTAAAGAAACTGCAGCTCCACACAGTGCCATACTACCTGGCTGGAGGTGAACTGTGCTGATGTATAGAGCCATGACCAACCTGGTATCAATGGACATTTGGCACCATGTAAACACTGAATGCTGGTGACCTATGCAGCTGACAGGCCTGAACCCCAGCACACACACAAACAGGACATGCTGTACAGATTGGTCCATAACCCAGAAGCTCACTCCACTCATGACTAAACTCCCACTACAGGATATCCAGGGAGTCCCTCAGTGACTGTCATCCAGAGGAATCATGATGACTGGATGGGAGATGGTAGGTGTACCCTGGATATCACCTGTATGTCATGGGTAGACAGAGGCACAGCACACTAACCGTGACATATGTCATGGCAAACACCAGTAAATGTGTGTTGAAGGACAAACACTCTCTGACTAGCATTACAAATGGACTACGGCACATGGACATTGTTTGTCACTGTCCACACAAGTTATGGAATACATTAACAATGTCGGACAATCATGTACTATGCTGTCCATATCTGAACAAAATGCAACATGGTCATATCTGCACAACTGGCCCTCAACCAATCTGGTGTGCTCACTATAAATATTACAAGCAGTGATAGGACTGAAACCGAGTATACTGTCCACCACAGTGAAAGTACTGCACCAGTACACTATACGACAATACAACAGTTTGGTCAGCAGGAAAGGATGATGACAACTGTATGCAAACTATCCCATGGCAACCCTGCAGGCACAGCATAATGCCTGTTAGGTTCAGACACAAAGCAGTTGGGCAGTAAGAACACAACCTGATGTCCAACACTCAACTGTACATGTGATATATAGATGGCGTCCACACACAAACACAAATGTGGTGGTCCACAAATCCCAACATAAGGAAAGGTCACACTGGGCATGCTCGCACACTTAGACAAATGAGATGTGGCAGTCAAGAAGCCATACAAACTGTGAACTGGGCATGCTCACACACTTAGGCCATGTCACAGTTCAGCAGTTACACACACATATCTGCCATTTCTATGTGTTAACACAGGAACCTCCCACAATACAGACATCTGCCCAGTGCACACAGTGAAGTTACAACAGAGACATAAGTAAAGTACTGGATCCCACTCATATGCAAACATCTCCCATAGTACACACGTTGTTTATAGAAATAGGGAAGGCTATGGCAATGAAGACCCACAAACAGTATATGAGCAACATATACTTGCATCTGACAGGTAAACATATGGCCGTAGAGTGCAATACCTGACTGTTGTCCCTAGGGAATACAGAAGGTTATCCACAGTGTATTTGGCATCTGCCTCCACAGTACAGTAGGCCACTGTGCCTGTGCAAAGTTGATGCATAGATATGCTCTCCCCTGTACTGATGGATAGTCACAGATGTACATACCTCTTCATCCATAATGATGTCAGCACACTATACATATGTCAAGAGCAGAAATTATACCCAGTAATGTGAATAGCGCGCTCTGCTACTGCATCTCTAACAAGTGTCATAACATAGTTAGGTAGGGGTTTGAATCCTGCAAGTGCTCAGTGTGTGTGTGAATGTGTGTGGGGGAGTAGTGTGTGCAATTCCATATGTATGAGAAATGTCCCTTTTGGCAACTATTACTACACAACACATGCTGCATATTCCACTGTCTAAACACTGATGATGTCAGCACCCTATAAGTACAGCAGGAGAAAGCAATCCCCCCAGTAATGCAAGTAGCGCGCTCTGCTAATGCGTCTCTCACAAGTGTCATAACATAGTTAGGTAGGGGTTTGAATCCTGCAAGTGCCCAATGTGTGTGGGGGAGTAGTGTGTGCAATTCCATGTGTATGAGAAATGTCCCGTTTGGCAACTAGTACTACACAACACATGCTGCATATTGCACTGTCTAAACACTGATGATGTCAGCACCCTATAAGTACAGCAGGAGAAAGCAATCCCCCCAGTAATGCAAATAGCGCGCTCTGCTAATGTGTCTCTCACAAGTGTCATAACCATAGTTAGGCAGGGGTTTGAATCCTACAAATGCCATGTTTATTTTTGTCACACAGTTTGTCCATGTGTGTGGGGTGTTGTTCCCAATATTGCACGACATACATTATATCAGTAATGTCAATGCACACATGATGTATGTGTGTGCCACCTACACATATGTACCTGTGAACTGCAAGAGTTCCCATGTCTGAAGCCTGCCTCATGTGAATACATGGAATATGCATCAGACAACTGTATGACTGTGGTGTTCTGTGCAGGGGCTGCATGTGGTATGTGACTATACAGTGTGGGTTGTAGATGGTGTCATCCCACCAGCGAGGGATACATGATTGGTCTGGAGCATATAGTCCACATGTTGGTGATGAACAGGTGCAGCATGTTGTCACCACTTGTGGGAATGGTAACAGGTTGTTCCATAGCAATGCAGGGAATGAATGATCGGAAACCTTCAGATAGGGTCTTGCAGCTAGAATAATGCCACACTGTATGTTAGGGTAGTCGCAGTACAATCAGATAATGGTGTGTGTAGAGACCGTCATATTCCCAGTGTTGTCAGGAAGGCCAAGTGGGTTTCCTGGGTATGGGAGTGTGGTGTGTGCCAGGCTATGAACCTGAAGGCAGTCTAACCCACTGTGTGTTGCACATGGAGAGGCTCTGATGCTTTGTGCAGTGCCACCAACCTGGGAGGGTTGTATCTGAGGTGCCTTTGGATACATCCCCCCGTTCTGGTTTGGTGCATGTGTAGGGGATGACAAGCATGGCATCAGGAATGACCTGGCACTGATGGTGTGCACCTGGGAGCCTTGTACCAGGAGTCTGTTACTGCACGGATATTGCTGTACCTCATGCTAAGGACAGTTTCCACTGCATGCATCTTGAGGTTTACACTGCTGCTGTTGAGTAGCATTGCTATTAGTGTCCCATCCCGTGTGATACCTGTGTAGGTGGCTATGTAATGTCAGCCTTGCATACAAAGGCACTATGTGTGTAGCAACAGCCTCTGCCAATATACAATGGCCCATGGGTGACAGGTGCAAGCTGTCCCAAGCAAAGCAATGTGGCTTGCCCAGCATGTAATCCCACACTGACAGGCACTGGATCCCCTTTGAATGTCACTGAAAGATATGTTAATTGCAGAAACTGATGATCCTGTCTACATATTGTGGCAGCATTCATGGTGATGGTGAGATGCTACTCAAGGCCAGGGTCATACCAGCCTGTGCCACAAGCTCGGAGAGCCCCTCTATGTCCCCTAACATGTAGTCCAGGGAGGTGCATCAGAGGTCATACACACTGGCACAGACAATGACTGAGTCATACTTCTACATGCCTTGGAGTGACCGGCATGCTTGTGTTATGTGGTGGATCATAGTGCCCGACGGGCAGCTCAGCATGACCGTCATCTTATTCAGCCTGGGAGCAGGACCTCAGTGTACATGACGATAGAGGTCATAGCAGGTGTGTTGTCTAGCCGTATGGCCTGTGACTGTTTGGCACATAGGCTTTGTGAGCTATGTGTTGCATGTGCTCTGCTCTGGCTTAATGTTTGCTTGTGTGTCTGCTTTGCAGGTGTCAGCTGCTCAGGCAGGATGCTATTCTGAGAGCCCAATAATGTACCTGTGTGTTTCTGTGTTTGGATTGTGGTTGTGGCAGGTCTATGGGAGACTTGTACTGTATTCACTGTAGTATCCCACTCCACCTGACAGGGAATGCCAGTGCTGTGTAAACAGAGCTTAGCCCCCAGTTTGGCTATGTGGTTGCATCTCTCACATGTGTTGTATGTGTATGGGAAGGGGAGAGGGTTGTCTGTGTACATGAGGCAGCTGTGACATTGCCACATGACTCACAGATTCACCAACTGGACCTGAGAGTAGATTGACAGGTGACCTTTGCACATGCTACCATAGCATTGTGACTCCCATACTAAGTAATGACACATAGGGCCAATGGGGAACAAGGTACTCAAGGTGACTATGTGAGGGTGTAGTGCTCCTGATTTGTTAGTGCTGGCATATATGAATGCTGTCTTGAGCAAATGTGAGGTAAGTCATATGCAATGTGTTACAGGCAAGCTACATGCAAACAGGACAAACAGTGACGTTCTGTCAAATGACACATGGACATCAGTACAGTAAGCAACACAGATGTCACTAGGGATCCACAGAGGCACTGTATATCTGCACTGCAGGTGGAATCAGTGTTTCAGGAACATAACAGGCAAACATACATACAAACAAAGCTACAGTCAGCAGGCCTGTATGTAGACTATGCTACAACAAACAAGGTGTATGACTTCCAGTAGGTAACAGTGCATATATGCAGGCACTATAAGCCAGTACCCAGACATTCACAGCTCAGACGGGCTGGGTCCAGCCACACCCCACACAAGTGTATAGACCACGTACCTTCGTAATGTTGAATAACTGGCCTGATACGCAAGTGCTCATACCTGTAATAATACACATGTCAAATAACAGACACTGAGCCCTCACTCAGCAGTTCCAGACTTAGTATGATGTATGCTACCTGTCCTGGCACCACAGTATCCTTGACATGTATGGACACTCTCCCTCCTGTCATAGTTAGTTCTGTGTTTTGGTGCTGTCATGCATGGTATGAGGTGTGACCTTGTAGTGCTAGTGTGCTCTTGTGAGCCTTGAACCTGTTGTGTAGTACTGCACAGATATCAACATCCTGAAACATCTGCATTGCAGAGTCGTGTGTGGACAGCATGCAACTCGCAGTTGACATGGCCATCACTGAGTATCAATATGTACATTGTTGTATCCCCTGTGCTACCTATGTAGGTGGCCATCCCTTCACAGCCTCACCACCAGTATGCAAAGATGTGCAGACAGAACACTGTGGTAATTACTATGGGTGTACAAAACAATACAATGACATTCATACTGTAACTGCATCAGGCATGCTGGTATATACCCACAATGCTATCATTACACTGTACTGTTGTCAACATCATACTATTACAATACATCTATGTACTCACCCTGTGCATCAGCACCATGTTAACCTGTTCTTGCACCGATTTTACAGATTGCAGGAGGTGACACAGTTTCATCATATGCACAGGGTGTGTACCTGGTATGCATGAGTCTGCCACTGATACAACCAATTGACATGTCTGTGTGTGTGTGTGTGTGTGTGTGGGTTGGTGAGGGACAGCAGTACAATATGGGGCAATGTCGATGCAGTGTGTGCATGTATGCGGTACCCCTAGGTGTTATCACTTTGCATGTGTGTATGAATGCACACAGTCCCACCTCATGGCTGCCATATACAGGTGTTTGTGGACAGTCACAGACTGTACCTGCCAGGTCATACAGATCCCTGTCTGTGGCCACGGACATGGTACCTGTGCCTGGCAGGGGTGCTACGAACCATATCAGGTACTAAGCCAGACTGGGTACTGTCATCAGAAGCAGGTATTTGTTGACTGGAGACAGGTCCCTGTTGGGACTGTCCAGCGCCACGTGCACGTGGTCTCCTGGGGCGGTTTGATGACAGCACAGACCCAGCATTGCTGGGGCTGCTGCTGGCACTATGTGAGTGGCCGCGGCCCTGTTGTTGTCCGTGACGGCTGCCAGCTGTTGCTGTTGCTGGCATACGGCCACGTCAACGCCTCAACCATCCACCATTGCCCTGGCTCATGGACATGTAGTTGTGGAACAGATCTAATGTGTCCCCCCAACGTCTGTCAATGACCTTGGTGAAGTTGCGGATGGCAGCCGCAACATCACGCATACTGTCACTCATGGCTGTGTGACATGCTCTCAGCTCCCTCAGACCCTGTCTGGTGTACTGTTCCATACGTGACTGTGCCTGCATTACAGCCCAAAACATAGCTGAGGTTGAAAGACCTCTGTTGGCACGTCTGACAGGGGTGGTACGCCCATGGATGCTCCCACGAGAACCCATGGACGTCTGCCTGTGTGGTACCGTGTCAGGACCCTGGCCATGGCTCCAGTGTGGGGATGCATGTGCCACTGGTACCACATTACCCTGGTCAATACCTACTGTATCCTGTCCATCACCTAGGGACATTGGTGACAAAGGATGCATTGGCAGGATGACTGTGCACATTGATGGGGTCGACAGCTGTGTAGTGTCAATTGGCTGACCAATGACGGACCCTGGCACACCTACCTGTGCCATTACACAGGTATCATCATTATCACTATCCACAGCAGCTGATTCAGGTTCCCTGCTGCACGACACCAGAGCAGCACCAGAACCTGTGGGAGTAAGACAGGAAACACAGTTTACAATGTGTACACAATGCCACCACTGATGCACACATGTGCACATGCACACATGCACACATGGGCACATGCACACATGCACACATGGGCACATGCACACATGCACACATGCGCACATGCACACATAGGCACATGCACACATGCACACATACACACATGGGCACATGCACACATGGGCACATGAACGCATGCACATAGCACTACTGCTTCAGCCTATTATTACTATTAGTATACAGAGTATTGAAGGTAATGGTATTACACACTCACCAGCATGGATAGGCTGCCTTGCTATTATACCAGAGGGACCTGCAGAAAAGAGACATTTATCGTCAGTGGGCACAACTGTGCCATTGATACTGTGGGCATGATACAGTTCAGTAGTGCAACAGTTAGCTTCCACAGGTGTACTGCAGATATCGAGGATATCACTAATGCACAATAATTACCAAGATTACAGCTACAAAACGAGGACACACCTCACACATGCATAACCTAACAGTGTACAGAATGGTCAACTATACACATGGCATGTTACCTGCATGCTCTGTGTCCTGTTGCTGTGTGGCTCCAGCCTCCATCATTACACATGTATGCTGCTGCTGTTGCTGCTGTGCTGGAGTCACAACACTTAGGAGTAGTCGCTCCAGTCTGGTGAGGGAAGGGTGTCTAGCCACCCCACCACTTGTGGCAAGCTGCTGCCTGTGGATATCCGATGCACGCTGACGGACATTTCTAATTAAATCACTGCAGTGATGGCGCACCTGCTCATATGTCCGGTTATGTGTGCCTATGTCATTTACCCGATGGACCAGGTCTTGCCACAGTGCAGCCCTCTCCTGCTGGTTCTGGCTGGTGCGGGAAAAGAGTACAGTGAAATCCCGCACCAGGCTCTGGTGTATTTCCTCCTCCCCTGCAGCGGAGTAGACAGGGTTTCACTGGTGAACCATGGCCCTGAAAAGGAGAAGGAAAATATGTTAGCAATATCTGTCAGCAAACTATAGCACACATAATACGCATAATACTCGACTGCAGTGATATAACTTAAGCACCATATATAGCATCTGTCTGTCTATTGGGGGATACACATGTAAATGACGAGATATCAGTGCTCATCCGACAACTGTGCAACAGTACCTGGCACACTCCTTACAACAGACTAGTATACTGCAGCAGTCAACACACTGTTTCAGGTACAATACACAACCTCACACTGGGGGTTTGTATCAAGGTACTGTATGGGGAACATCATCAGCCCATGCACTGCACACAATGCACGTTACATATTTCACTGGTAATGCACACTACTCTTACTTGCCATAACCCTACCTACACTACAGTGACATACAGGGTAACACAGCACAACATATGGCAATGTAGTATGTGTTGATCGCAATACCTCACACACCTGTCTTTGGCCTCACACCAAGGACACACACTACCATGACAGACAGACAGTCATGGTGAGCAATCACACCAGTACACAACATGCACCCAGTTACTAGCACACTCATTCCACCTCACATATTCCGTTTGCAATGTGTTCATGGGTGTGCATTGTGTCCTAGGTAGGTAGTGTGCTTTTGACCCTGGGCCTACAGCAGCATACCGTTATGCTACCCTGCCCCTTGTGACACATGTGTTATGATCGTACCTGCTCCTTACAAACAGTTACACAGGGTGACTCATATAGCATATTACCTATCTGCATAACATTCAGCAGGGGTATGTCTGACATATACTCATGGGGAGCCTTGCTTCTTAATTCTGTGTGGTCTACTACAGGGTATGTCATATCTGTGGGTAGTGTTCTGTACCTCCACCATGTGCTCTATACTGCAGTGACAAGGACGACAGACATAGGTAATTTGTGTTGTGGATGTTGGAGGTGTTACCATGGTTGTTAGACAACTGTCATGGGTTTGACCGAACTATGTATATCCAGCAGTGGTAACCTCTATGTAGGTAGTCTGTGTACGCTCTGTGGTATTTGAGTGCATTGACACAGTTACTTGCATATGTCTGTGTCCTTCTCCATATCTGTAGCTGTCATGGGAGGTACATACCGTGTAGGACATTGTGGGGTGTGGAGGGGTACAGTGACTTACATGTCCATAGCTGACACACCATGTCCGCTGACACATTCCATGTACAGGTATTACAGGACTAGTGTGCCACTGTGTATATCAATGTGGGGCCTATTGTACACTTGTTGCCCCTGTTCCCCCCTGACACATGCAGTGGTGGGCAGGCATGTACATATGTGGTGGTTACTGGTGTCAGTGTTTTTGAATGGGGTATGGTACTCCAGTATCCACACTGGTGTTCACTCCATGCCTTTGACACCAGGCACCTGTTGCAAGACATCTGCACACATGTGCCTCACACAGTCTATATATATATATTGATATATTTATATCTGTATATGGATATATATATGTTTGTATATATGTATATAAAATATGTATATATAGATGTAGATATATACATATAGATGTGGGGAGAGGGGGAGAGAGTGAGAGAGAGAGACACACAGGGAGAGTGAGAGTGTGAGGGGGTGGGACAGAGAGAAAGAGATAGTCATATACAGACATATCTGTTGTCAGTCAGATCTATCTGTATATGTATATGTCTCTACAGATATCTATATATGTATGTGTGTATTACATATATCTGTACGTACATATTCTACCAATCTCGATGTCTGTGCAGTAAGTGAGAACCTGTTTCAAGGCTCCTGAGAGCACACCAGCCATACCAGGCTATACCCCGTATCATGCTTTTTGGCCCCAGGACTCGGGACAAAACAAAAAGGGAGGGGGTGTGTCCATATTCATGGAGGACACACACACCTCCAGGTTAGTGGCAACACATGAAGCATCACAGACCATCCAGGTGCAGATAACCATAGGCAAACCTGCTGTACAACTGGTAGCATGTTACAGACCACCCTCCCAATCTCAGGGACCACAGTCAGCCTTCCTGTAGACATTGCAGGATATGAATGTCCCACCACACACCATCATATTGGGATACTGTGACTACCCTAACATACACTGGGTGCATTATTCTACCCCAAACACTCTAGCCCACAGGTTCCCGGAATTCACTATGTCAAATGCAATGGAACAGCTAGTCACCTCTCCCACAACAGGAGATAATATACTAGACCTGATCATCACAAACATGGGGACAATGTGCTACACACTGGAAGTATACCCCTCACTAGTCACATCTGACCACAGACTAATCCCCCTGGATATACATATCCCACCTCCCCCACAACACAAAAGACTACAGTGGGAAACCTCTCACATGCAGTCTTTACACTTCTTATAACTGAGTTGGTATCCTTAATGCCAACTGGGCCAGTGTAAACCACTTCCCACAATGCAGACACCTTCACATATGCTTTCTACAGACATCTCCAAGAATGCATGAATCATGCAATCACAAATGAAACCATGACCCTCTCCACCAAGGGCAGGCATCCTGTCTGGTGGACCCCAGCATTGAACAAATTGTATAACAACAGAAGGCAGCTACTGCATGGCAGAGCATACTTCCATAGAGCTACGGCATCTCTGATCAGCAGTAGTAGAAAGATACATTTTGTCGTACAAATATGCAAGGCCAACAATGATAGGGACATCGCTATGGTCACTACAGATAACCACAAGGCCTTCTTCTGCTATGTTACACACCTGGGTGGGAACCCACAGTTGTGTTCACAGTTAGTTCACAGTGACAAATGCTACACTGAACACACAGATTACGCCAACATTCTGGCAGACAGGTTCAGTGCAGGTTTCTCCCCTCCCTCACCCACACATGTGGAATTACGTATCCCAGCTGACTGTAACCTCCCTGTCATCTCAGATGTCCAGCTGGGAACCATCCTCAGCAGAGCTGTAAACACAGCATCAATGGGACCCAACGGTATTGCAGGTTGCATGCTACGTGAACTGCAAGAGGAGCTACACATGCACATTAAATGCTACTCAGCCATAGCCTTACTACAGCATATGTACCTGGACACTGGCATACAGCACAGGAGGCACCTGTACAGACCCTGTTAACTACCGCTCCATAAGCTTAACCAGCCTGGTCTGCAACGCTATGGAAAGGATCATTATGGTACCCATACACAGAGACATTGGGGACTTAGACACTTGATCCCACCCGGTTTGGCTTTGTAGAGGGCAGATCCTGCCATATGAACCTGGTATGACACTGTGAAACTATATATGTCTATGTATTTCTACATCCCTCTCTATCTATGTATACACATATTATATATATATATATATATATATATATATATATATATATATATATATACACATACATATCTCGATATACATACGTATACACGTTTTATATATATATATATATATATATATATATATATATATATATATATATATATATATACACACACATATATATATATCTATACTCCTTTTTAGTTCCACATATGTATACACACAGTAACGTACTGCTGAACATCCATTACTGTACAACCTACTTGTACATTGCACTACAACCTACATTGCTATGTGCACATAGCTACCGTCACATACATATGTATGTGGAGCCTTCAGTGACAGTTTCAGTATGTCCCCGGCCCTATGCACATCTTCATATACATAGATACAGACCAATAACACATCGGGAGGGTTCACAGTGTGTAGAGTATTATAGTAGTACTTTACATTACCTGTGTTTGTTGCAGCTGTTTGTGTAGGCTTGCAGTTGCTTGGCCTGCTGTCAGCCTCTTTGTTTTGTTGTTTCAGTTTTTTTTCTTTTTTTCTTTCTTTCTTTCTTTCTTTCTTTCTTTCTTTCTTTCTTTCTTTCTTTCTTTCTTTTCTCTCTCTCTCTCTCTCTCTCTCTCTCTCTCTACCTCCAGCAGGTGCAATGACAGTATTGCATGTGTGACTGGGAGTACAGGATGCTTTTGTAGGTATCTGCACATGTCCATGTGATGGCCTCTGCACCAATTGTTAGCCAGCATTTGCTAATTGCATGCAGCCTGTTGTGTAGTGATTGCAGTTCTCACTGTGATTACTGGACTGTGCTATAAAAAGGTCTGTTAGGTCGACATAGCCCTTTCAGATTATCAGGGTGGGGACCATGCTGGTTTGCTGTGGACACTGTTCTGTGAGTGTAAGGGTTGGTATGTCTCTCATATTTCAGGCTTTGTTGTAGACACTGCAATGCATGTTGTTCTGTAAGCTGAGTATTCCTTCCTCCAGTATCCTGTTCTCCGTGTGTATGTAAACTGACACCTACGACTAGTAATACTGTGTATATGGGTGTGTGTGCTTTCCTGTGGGGATTGTGGTGTAACTGGTATATAGCAGTAGCTCTTGCAATCTGTTGCTATGGCTTCAATATTTGGCCTTTACATTCACACCTTGTATGCCTGCTAGGTGTCTTTCCTGTTATGTGTTGCTATGGCTTTCCTATTTTCCATTTACATTCACAGCTTGTAATGCTTGCTAAATCTGTTTGGCCAGCAATTCCCTATGTGTTTGTTGTGGTAGGGTGTTACTGCATGCAGTGTGGTCTGGCCATGGTGTGGGCCTTGACACTTACAGGGGTATTTGATAATGCTGCTGAGCAGGCCTCAGATACTCTCCAGTGCGTCTTTTATCAGCCTCATGGAATGGTACATAGCAGTGGGTTACTCCAATGACATATTCTGATACTCTGCAGTTGTGACTGTGGGTTATTTCAAGCATATGTATTAGTACACCATTTGTGACGTGCAGGTGGTGCATACCTTCATCAGTCATAGTTACCATTGCATTTGTAGTTACACCTTTCTGCCTATTGTTAGTACATTTGACAGGGTGTCAGTGGGGCACAGTTGACATTTGTTTTCACATCAGGGACATCCCTGTAACTCAGTCACAGTTGCTATGTCTGATCTCTTGACTATTCAACTATGGCAGTGTTTATCCTGCTCTGAGTATGTGTGTGGCTTGCCAGATGCTACTGTGACATTATTACCTAGTAGCTACCAACTAGCATGACTGTTTCTCAGCACACAGTACTATTTTACAAATCCACTAGATTTGACACTAAATATACATGACATGCTTTGTGTACGAGACTTGCTATATTCCCTTTACATTGATTCCTACTATTTTATGATATATTTCTTTCAGCACAATGTTCTTGTATAGCAGTCATGGCTTAGTGGTAAGTCAAGCAGACTAGTGTTTCCAAGGTCCTGGGCTCGAGACTGAGGGAGGTATTTTATTTTGCTGCTGAGAAAACTACAGGCCTTGTCATTCAGAGTGACTAAGGCACTTTTAAGCAGTTGTAAGCGGGTTAGCGCTGGTTTGTGGGGAGGTCATGCATGCGCACTGCCGCTTAGCTTCGCGCACACACGCTTAGCTAAGCGCACAGAAGTGCACACCCGCTTACTACTGCTTAAAAGTGCTTACTCACATGCACACCCGCGCTATTTTCTTTTAAAGAAAAGAAAATGTGGAGATAGGAAAGTGGTGAAAAAGGGGGCACAAAGAGGGTAGGACAGTAGGAAAACAAGCTCGGGTTTTGCAGGAGGGATGTAGGAAAGGTCCATAGCTGCCCATTTCTTTGTCAGCAACAGCTGTGCATATGTTTGTAATTTGGTGTGAAATTTGAAACCTTCCACCCCTGAGAGAGGTGTGAGGACAGCAATAATATTTGTTGTACAGCCAATTGTAATTGCCAATTTACATGTCCAGCAGACATGTGTGCAAAATGGGCAGCTATGTATGGGGCATAATTTTTTTGTGGGTACAGAGTGCCCTTTTTTTTTTTTTTTTTCAGGTGAGAGGGGTATGTCAGGTACAGGAAGTCGGTATAGCTGGGGAGGCAGGTAGGGGAGGTTAACAGACAAGACAAACAAGACGCATACAGGGGTGGTGTATGACACATGTGGGGGGGTTACACAATTGACGGGGATGGATGTTTGGATATCTAGAGCCCATGAGCCCACAGATGGCAACAGTGGAACTGAGATCCCGACCCATGGGCAGTTGCCACTGTGCCTTCACTGCCCAGGATGGGGCTGTGCTGGGGGCTGTGTAGGCCAGGCAGCAGGCACACCCATGAGTTGTGCCACCCATGCCTCAAGCTGGCGTAGGGGCCCAAGCACAGCGTGCCGGATCTCCCTATGCACCACAGTCCGGACACTACGGAGGGTGAGTGGATGTTCTCCTCCGGCCACACTTGCAGAGGGGGGATGAGCCCCATCCCCTGCAGCGCTTCCACCCGCAGGTGGCACAGGGCCAAAGGAGGAGGGTCCGGCCTGGGCACTACTACCAGGTGCACTCGCCAGCTGAGGTGGGAGAGGTGGGTCCGCTGGAACCCGCCTTCCCTGTCGTCCTATGTTTTGCATTATGTTATGACAGTTTGGGTTAGTAACGTACAATACCATTCACAATTAGTTGTAACAGCATGCATTAGTATTCCCATTGAATAGCAAGCATAACACATGCATAATTTGAACAGCAATACACAATCCAACAACATGCAGGGTTGATTGATGGCAACAGGCCATCAGGTTTGGATGTATGAACAGGGCACATGCATCAACGTACATGCAAATATGTATGAACCAACAGGACAAATGTCCAGGGGTGTTAATTGTGAATGCACATACCCATTTCATGTGGAATGGATTATTTGTGGTTATAGGGTAGGGTGAAGAAATATTCCATTAACAACTTCAAATACCTATACATATGCTGTACATTTCTACTAGCTGCAGATATATACACACTACAGGTTTGACTACAGTTTTCTATGTGATAACTAATTCACGTTGGTGATAGGAATGTCACTGCTACATCAATACACATTTCATATTTATTCATACACATTCATATCTGGCTCTGTTCAGCTACATCATCCTGCTACATTTGCTTTATATGGCTATAGACAACTCTGGATGTTTGGTATTTCATACAACCATACTATCTGCATATTGCAAACTGAGAGCAACATATCCGGATTTTGGGACACACATTCCAGCTGCAGTACTTTTTTCAACACATGTTGCTGTTTGGTTCTGCCTGTCACATTCATTTCATTCTGTACTGACTGCAGTATACTTTATTCAGGTGTTATTACTACTTTATTGGTGGATTCATACCTCTTTCTCACACTCTCTCACTTGTTTTATTTTTACAATTCAGGATGGTACTTACTTCTAGGCTTTATTGACATTTTTTACTTTTAGTTATAACAATCCTTTCCAACAGTCTCACTTATGTCATG
>NC_056736.1:358140561-358233061 GCF_019279795.1 Protopterus annectens
TATTTAGGAATCTTATATGGTTTTCAGGCAGACATAGAGATCTGGTAGCAAACTATGATCTGATACTGCATCCTGTTGACTATGATTTGAATCTCTGTAAGTTCCACTTGTGGGTCTCTGGGTATCTGCCTCAGTGTAATGTAGTCCCTAACAAACATTTATACACTACCATGGCATTTATCAGGTCTAAATAAGTAGTAATCAGAAAACTCAGATAATGTGGGAGTACACTCTCAGCACTTAAATTACGTTGTGTATAAACATACACGTGAATGTGTTCCAAATGCAGAAGGCCCTCCAGATCTGTCAGTTTGTTGTTTAGACTTCTTAACTTGACTATAGCCACCTTAATGGAGTCCAGTGCTTGTTATTTTTTCGTAGATAGGTTGGGACATCCATTAGTTGGACTCTGCCTTAAAAAGACATAATGGGGACAGCAAAAGCTTTCCCAGGTATGCAGAAGCCTTGGAATGAGAGGTGCAATCCATCCTTGGGAAAGTAGGTACAGTTGTTAAGCATCTTATTCCATGCTGACAAATATTAGGTCACCCTAGAATGATACCGTCTATTTAGACAATTGTTAAATCTAATGATCTGTTGTTTATACCTCAGTATCATTCTTGGTAATAGAAGGATTGCACTTAATACTAGGGTCTTTCCTACATTTGGGACATACATGAGGAACTTAGTCATATCATTCTGTATATCTTTCTGGGTTCTGCACATCAGGTCATTTACCCCAACATGGACCACCAGTATGTTGAAATCAAACCTGTCTGGTATAAGGAACATGAAGTCTCTTGAAATGTCATCTATCTTGGATCCTAGAAGACAATTCGTTGTCACCTGACTTTTGTCCAGTCTCGTGAATGTGGAACCAGTGTGCCAAACTACACAGTCAACAATAATAGCACATTTCTATTTGTGTTAGTAGGTTGTCTTGATGTACTGGAATTTGGCTAATGTGTTTTCTGGTGACTTTCAAAATTGTTTATGCCAATCAGTGTTGTAGTGCTTGGTTTATGCTATGCCTTGCTCTTAATGGGCCATTTCCAATTGAGCAGTTATAACCGTCTTGACAGCCTTGTTGTTCACTGACATTTAATGAAAAAGCTTTATTATTGTCACCCATGCAGCTACTCAGTTAGTCACATGTAATACTTAATGAGATCGGTAGAATGCATCCTTTCCTCTGACTCTGAATTTCATGTAACATTTTTTTTTTTACTACAGCTTTATCATAACCCATGTCAATGAACAATTTAATTAGAAATTCAACTTCATGCAAAAAGTAGATTCAGACATTATCAGTATAGAGGTTCTAATCCATGGACAGCAGTACTGGACAGCATATACTGCACGTCAATAACTTCTGTGTTAAGATGTTTAACAGCCAATCTGTTCCTATAGTTTTCAGCAGGAGGCTGAACCACTGAAAATGAACTTCTGGAATATTGAATCAGTAGCAGAATTCTAAATCATATCATAAGGATTTGTGGAACTTTTTAGTGATATTATCTAAATATGTTTTCTTTGGTCAGGAGAAGTTTAAATTTAGAGTAGAGTAGACATTCGTTCTCTGTATGCTATTATTCCACAAGAGACATAGCAATGTTCTAAGCAAGACCATTAATACTATTTGTGTACTGTTGAATAAAATATTATCTAACAACTTTATTTTTGATTACTGTTATCAGCAGTTCAGTGGAGTTGTGATGGGTTCTGTAACATCACCATCATTTGCTAATTTAATATTAGCAAGTTGGGAGGAGAAATTTTCAGTAAACATCAACTGCTTTTACTAGTAAATTATTATAAATGGTACATTTGAAAGGGTAATGAACACGATCATTGCACATTTATTAATATAGCAATAACCCACACCTGGGTGTGGGTAATGCTGGATTTACCCACAGTTGGTGTGGTTTGGTCACGAGGGCGAAGCCCAAGTGGCCAAACAAAGCCAACCGTGGGTAAATCCAGCATTACCCACACCCATAAGTGGGTTATGATATTATGCAATGACATTATTTAAGAAAAAAAATAATTACTTTTCTTAAATAATGGCATTGTATAATGCCTCCTTGCTGCCCTTCTGCAGCTGTCTGGTATTCTGTGGCAGTTCTGATGTACTGCGCATGCGTATGCTTATGCAGTACATCAGAGCTGTGGGCAAAAGCAACAGAGAAAGCAAGATCTCCATTGCTTTTTACAAACGATTTTGCTATGTTAAATGGGTTTAACATAGCGAGACAGTTTTGAAAAAAGCAACGGAGAAAGAAAGATCTCCGTTTCTTTTTACAAACTGTTTCGCTATGTTAAAGGAGTTTAACATAGCGAGACAGCTTTAAAAAAAGCAACGGAGAATCTCTCTCCATTGCTTTTTTTAAACCTGTCTCGCTATAGCAAGACAGTGTGAAGCAACGGAGATCTTGCGTTCTCCGTTGCTGTAAAAAAAGAGTTATAGTAATGGAAAAAGTCCGGGCAATGGGACCTTTTTCCATGACTATAATTCTGATTTACAACATGCATGCTGACCAATCAGCGTGCACGTTTTTGAATATTAAAAGGGGGTCGTTGTATAATAAATAGCAACACACAATTTTAATTCCTAATAATTGTCTTGGTACACAAGGGCTTTATGGATATTTTTTTTAGAAATTACTATCACAATTGGAATACAGTTAGGTATATTTTTTCAAGGCAGAACCAGAAATCCACATTTCTAAACAATCATTTAAATCACAGGAGTAGTGAGCATAAAAAATGAAGGCTAATGCTGTCCTTCAACAAATAGGTACAGCCTCATTAATTACAATGGATGAATCAACTTTTTGCAGGAAGCTGAATTTCTAACTAAATCACTCACTGAGAGGGATTATTATAAAGCAGTGGTAAAAATAGGAGCATACTTTAGTGCATCCTACTACAACTTTTATATTTATTTGTATTCACACTTTGTGTTAAAAGGACATAACTGATTAGGCTGATGTTAGAAATGCTACATCTAAAGAAATCCCACTCTCTCCGCACCACACGCTCCAGAGATCTCAACCTCAATACTACAATCAACAGAACAAGCTGGAGGGACAGGTTCATAACCCAAAGACTGCCCATGCTATGGAATAGACTTCCCTTACATGTCAAACAGAGCACCTCACTGACCCTCTTCAAGAGAAATCTTGATGAGCAAATGGGAAATAGAAAATTCACCTCAGGGATCACTCCAGTGGCTTGCAGCATCTCCGAGTAATACGAATAATGCTGATATCTACTGCTAGATGTTGCTTGTACCCCAACAGTGTCGATAGCTGATTGTGGAAATAAGGGTAAGAACTTGGCTAGGCTTGTAAAGGCCCTAGGCCATTAGCTTAGTAACTTCCTATTATCCTATGATCCTATGATAACCCAAGGTCATGTATCCTTATTGTTCACTGACACTAAATTAATGTACGTTTCCAGGTAGCTTTCTGTGATACGGTTCCATTTTGTTAGTCTCTGTTCTCCTAAAATGGTGGAACCATAGTATAAAGAAATTATATGATAAGAGGAAGACACTTATATTCCATAAAAGAAACTTAATACCCTATAATCTAAAGATGAATTCAAAAAGGTCAACAAATAACTCAGTAAGAAAATCAAATCCTAAAAAATAAGTATGAATTGGGAACTGCTACCTCTGATAAGGACAATTACAAGCCTTCCTCAGCTGTCACAAACCTTACAGGTAATACCCAGCAATGCGTAGAGCTAATACACAACAATAACAACAACAACAAAAACAACAATAACACTTACTTGTCCCCTGAAGATAAAGGCCACACATTAGCAGACAAATTCAGCTCTGCCTTTACTCCCATGTGTCCCCATAACTTTCTCCAACTAATTAGCACACCCACACCACCCACTATGATCCAGAGTGCTCTCTGCAAGGGAAAATACACTTGCCCCATGGGTCCTGATTATGTGTAAGGCTGCCTTCTTGTCAAACACTTTCTGGTAAACTCAATACTAAGTCTAATCAACCTTAGCCTCTTAACCAGATTCATGCCAGAGGAATGCCAAAGGAATGGAGAACTGCATCAGCCATTCCTCTCTACAAGGGGATCACCTACTGATCCAAGAAACTAAAGACGTATAACTCTCACCAGTGATATCTGCAAAGTAATAGAATGCATCATTATGGAACTTAGAAGGGTAGCTACCAGCAGTGTCCCCAGGGATTTGTCCTAGGAAAACTCTTTGGTATTTACTTCTCTGATGTCAAGTCTGACATCAAGTGCCTGTTGCTGAGGAAGTTTACAGATGACTGAAAATTTGGAACTGTCATTAACTCCCTATTTGGTGGCTTCTAAATGTTTCCAGAGGGACTACCGCACACACACACACACACACACACACACACACACACACACACACACACACACACACACACACACACACACACACACACACACACACACGCACATACACACACTCATAAGTGGTGTCTGGACCATGGCCTAAAACTAAATGCCAAAAATATGCTACATTGTGTCCTTAGGCAAAACTGGGTACCCATTCATGTACCATATAGGTTGATTTGGACATTAGGGGCCCAGACAAGTTTGGTGACAATGGCTTATTCTTTGATTACCATGTATCCTTGTGGTTAGGAAATCCTTTAATCTTGACAGACTAATCACCAGGGGTATTTCTTCCATATCTAAGGAAATTACCACCCCTCTCTACTTCTCCCTCATCAGGCACATAATAGAGTATCCAAAACAAATGCACCCTGAAGGTCTTCCCAAAGAATGAGCAACTTATTTCGGGAAGAAACCTTTTTTATTGTGAAAATAAAGGCTCCAAACAAGTTGTTTGGAGCATTTATTGTCACAATAAAAAAAGCTTTCTGCCCGAAATAAGTTGTTCATTCTTCTGGAAGACATTCAGGGTGCATTCGTTTTGGATTACTAGTTGTTTTGGTGCACCTTTCTCCCATTTCTTTAGTTTCTGACATAATAGAATATAACAGCCATTTGGTATGTACCTTTGTAAGCATATGACCCAGCTTGAGAGACCAACAGCATTTTCTCTCTAGCTTAAATGCACTGTCTCTCTCTCTCTCTCTCTCTCTCTCTTTTCTGCTTACAACAGACATTTGAGAGGTGCCACTGCCTAGCCTACAAGGCCTCCAAGGATCCAGGCCAATACAACCTCCTGTACATCCACAAGACTAATAACACCCCCAATACCTGCTCAAGAGAGTTCAACTTCCACCAAATCATAAGTATGTGAGTATGTATGTATATATACACACACACACACACACACACACACACATATATATATATATATATATATATATATATATATATATATATATATATATATATATATATATATATATATATATATACCAGAAAATCACTCTTTTATGGAATACACTTCCTTTGGATGTAACCAAAGTAGCTCCCTGATCCTCTTTGAGCCTGACCTGGCCAAACAGATTATCATTTTTAAATACACCCTGGGTCATCCCTTTCAAACTCTCACTGAAAGGGGTTTAAAACTACACATCCATTAGTTATGTCAATGGGTACATATGATTTGGGTATTGTTGCTAGGCCATTATGGTCCTTTGAATCAACAGACTAATACTGACTATGACCCTGTGAGGTTATGAAATCCCTCACTTTCTTTGATGAATCTCCATGATTTACTATTTAGTTATTATCTGACATCCTATCACTCATGCCTTCTGAGAACATCAGTTGAGAACTGTTCTTTCTTGAGCAGGTTCTTGTAATATCTGTCTGAGACCCACCCTTTCAACGGCACCAAATATCCATTTGCTCTTAGATATGGATGCAGTCAATATGTTGTGAATGCAGTTAATATGTTCCAGTTAATAAAAATGTATAAAACTGCCATGTTAAGGATTTGCCATAGAATGCTGTTTTCTTCTGCCTCATTGTAACAATGGAAATGTTTGCATATGAACTAAATGTAATAATATTACGATAAATTAAAGTAATATACAAAACCAGACAGAGAAGTTACTGCCACCATTTACCTGATGCTCAAACATTGCAAAAAGCACAGAAAGATGGCCAAGCAACAGCACCAGACTACATGTGTGGTGACATCAGATATGCCACACTTCTTCCTGGCTTACTTATACAGAGCAAGATTCATAGACATGGTGTTTAGTGTATACACCAGAACAAAATATCAAAGAATTACAGTTAAGGCAATCCATATATAGGTAGGGACAATGCAGAAATTTAGCAGTTCATAAAGATGTATGTCCAGCTACTGCAAAGCCTAAACTGAATTCCAGAAAAACTGCACTCAAGACAGCAAAGTAATAGCAATGATGTCATATACTCTACAGCCAGCACACAAATGATGTCATATAGTCTAAAGCCAGAACACCAGTGATGTCATATACTCTGCAGCCAGCACACAAGTGATGTCATATAGTCTAAAGCCAGGACAGAAATGATGTCATAGACTCTACAGCCAGCAGAGAAATGGAGTCCCTTAACCATGTGTGTCATTAATTAAGAAAGTTGCTCAACTTGCTAATGACAGTAGAGATATAAATGCTGAGTTCTGCCTGTCTTGTTGTATCAACGCTACAGTATTTGAGCAGAGTATATTTCTGAAGCTTCAAAAGCGGGGGTGAGAATGGGTAGAGGACTAAAATTATTGATGTGTTTAGTTGACAGCTAGTAGGAACTGTCAGTATAGACCTCGGCATCATGACTCAGAGTTAAGTGTGTGTAAATGTAGGTTAGGTCACACAAAATAATGATGTAAATACCATTATAGATTTTATCCTAGGAGACCAGCCTGCTGTAAGACATTTGTGTTCTGGACATTCCATGTCAGAATCCCTATGACCTCCATGTCTGTATACCAGGCACCAGTACTGATTTTCAATCTTATCCTAGTGAGCCAACATACTCCAAGATCTCCCATTGCATGCAGTGTCAACCACCACCAAACTGTGTAACAGAGACATTTTGTAGACATTTCAAACATCAACACTAGTATGATTCCAGAGTCCCTGTGAAAGCCAACAGTAGTGCATGTGACACTACCTCTGATGTTCCAAATAAAACAACTTGCTACAAAGTTCTAGGTCGCTAGGCAACTCCTGATCATATATCACAATGGATACAGTGTAAAGGCTGCCATAGTGGACTCAAGCAAGAGACAAAGGGGGAATAAAGGGGAAGGGACTTGACACTGTACATGTATAGTGCGTCCCACAGAAATTTCAGGTATCCCAGTAACCGCAGCATATGTGATGTGTACAGCATTCCATTCCATGTTTTCTGGATTTCAGCAGGTTGGAAAATGTAAAATCTGAATGTTGTTCCTCTGAATACTGCTTAGTACCTGTATTATATTTCTTTGTTTTAGAAAAAAAGATGATAGATGGCAGGATGATACAGTTATTTAAAGCACAAAAGAGAAAATGTAAGGAGGCTGCATTGCAAAGACGTCATAGGGGTGCAATGAGGGGCTCAGCCCAGAAAACCAAGAGAGCAAAGTTTAACATAAATATGAGAAACTAACTATTTACAGAGAAGATGGGTGGGAGATTGAGACAATTACCAAAGTGGATAGCGAAAATAAGGCATCAAAATGCAGCTAGCTGCCTTTGATCAATTGTGACAACTGGAAAGAGTGGATATATAAGATCACCTGCTTTGGGCTAGTTTTGTTATTTTTTCTTATTCTGTACCAGCTTGTAACTACCAATTTTTGCATTATGAACAGACATTAAACTTGTGTTTTCCTGTATATCAATGACTTAGTATAGTCATTCACATTGTTGTACTACTGGGTGTGTAATTTATGAACAAAGGTTTTTTTCAAAATGCGTAGCCATGGGATATTGTCAAGAATGAAGAACCAAATGAGCAGTACATTTTTACAGCACTGCAAACACATACTAAGGCAGTGACATTATTCCAACAGTGAACTCGAGGTGCATAACACAGCATACTGAAACCTCTCCACACTCCAAAGGCCAATGAATAATTCTACAGATGCACAGCTTCACTGTGTGTGTGTGTGTGTGTGTGTGTGTGTGTGTGTGTGTGTGTGTGTGTGTGTGTGTGTGTGTGTGTGTGTGTGTGTGTGCCCAGATTGTACATGGGAGTATGACAGTCATAGGACTGGCATAATGAACTGCAGAACACAACACACACACACACACACACACACACACACACACACACACACACACACACACACACACACACTCACTGTACTTTTTTCCCCAGCTCCTAACCAAAGCTTACTAATTTCAGGCTATACAGAAACATCCAAATGTATTGCATCTATCCTTGGCATCATGGCTAGAGTTGTGGTTGAAAATGAGTCCTTAATAAATAGTTTATTCACCAAGTTAACAAATTAATAAATTAAATTAAAAATAAATAAACACTGCAAGCCACAGAAGTCTTGGTCAAAATATGCATTCCCTTCACTCACACTTGTAGTTCCACAGTTTTAAGGATCGCAATTACAATCCTCTCATATTGAACAGGGACTCATGCTAAAACTAAACACTGTGTGCCATAACATATAGTAGTGTAGCTTTTCTGCACTTAGGAAGGAACGTGCAAGGACTGGGGCAGAGTAGACTGCACTTATGTAAAGGCAGATGGCACCAGCAAGTCACAGACTGTCATGGTGCACATCTACTCTTGTTACTAGTGTTACTAGTACAATAACAACAACTTAGCTGCTTTGAGTAGAAGGACTTCTGATATACCACAGATGGTTGTGTGGTTGGACATGAAAATATAAGGGAGATCTAACTGTTCACCTCACACAAGTATTTTCTTTGTTGTGTATATGTGTTTAGATATGCATGTGTTTGGGGGGGATGGGGGGATGTGCTTCTATATGATGGAGTGCATAACACAGCAACCCATGACCTCTGTTATGTGTCAGCCTATAATGCATGGTGGAATGGGATGATCCCCCAATTATGCAGTCTGCTTGTGTAAAAGGAGGGGGTAGTACTCTGCATGAGTGTAAATATACATGTGCTTTGTGTGTTTTTGTGTGTGTGTGTGTGTGTGTGTGTGTGTGTGTGTGTGTGTGTGTGTGTGTGTGTGTGTGTGTGTGTGTGTGTGTGTGTGCGTGTGTGCGTGTGTGTGTGTGTGTGTGTGTGTGTGTGTGTGTGTGTGTGTGTGTGTGTGTGTGTGGTGTGTGTGCGTGTAATATGTGCATGTGTGTGTGCATAAGTGTGAATGTATGTGCATATGTGTTCATGAAATATTTACTTATTTTACTTCTTTATTACACTGTGTTAACCACATATATAGACTGGTTGAAGGACTCTGTTAAGCTATGACCCAAGCCAAAAAGGCAACAATGTATCCATAACATAAAGAATAAGAACAACAATCAGAAATTAAACAAAACATGCATGAAATTTTGTTACCATGAAAAGTACAGTTGTGTGCACTTACCATAAATGTAGATGTTCGAGTGTATTCACTGCTGCAGTCATCACATTTGGGTTATCTGCCTGCAGATAGCCCTCAGCCGGCCTGAATACCAGAGTCTTCAGATTTCTGCATCGGATGCTGTTGCTTCTTCCTTGACGTCAGGTCGTCAGGGGTATAAACATGCAGCCGATGCCATTACATCAGTTTTTCTTGCCCCAGATGTCAGGTGCCCCCACAATAGGAAGCAATTAAATGGTATAGTAAACCCCCATCAAAAAGCAAATATCCAAGAAAAAATAAATAAATATACCAACAAGAAGGGGGTCGATATTAGAACACTGAACATTTGAAATGTTGGGTGTTCTAATATCGACCTGTTTTCAGCGAACGCTGAAAATATCAAAGTAACAGGAAACCGAATTCTTTCCTAGGGAAAGAATTTGGTTGTCCGTTTCTGCTGCTTTGGTATTTTCAGTGCTCTGGTGGAACGTTATGGGTCAGGTTCAGGTAAGTGTGTGATTGTGTGGACGTCTGGGTTAGGGTGGGTTAGGTGAGTTAGGGTTAAGGGACGGGTGAAGTGACTGTGTGATAGTGACGGACCTTAGGGTTAGGGTTTAGGTTAAGGTAAGTGGATAGTTAGTGGTGTTTGTATAGTTTAGTGTAGGGTTAGGTGATAGAGTTTAGGTGTACGTGTGTGGATTGTTGTTTGTTTGGTGTGCTTGTGTTGTGTGTATGTGTTTTGGAACAGCAAATTTTTTTCCCTAGGAAAAAATTTGCTGTTCCGAATGTTTGATGTTTTGTGTAATTGTGTGGACGTCTGGGTTAGGGTGGGTTAGGTGAGTTAGGGTTAGGGCGCGGGTCAAGTAAGTGCGCGATTGTGTGGACATGTGAGTTAGGGTGGGTTAGGTGAGTTAGGGTTAGGGGGCGGGTGAGGTGACTGTGCGATAGTGACGGACCTTAGGGTTAGGGTTTAGGTTAAGGTAAGTGGATAGTTAGTGGTGTTTGTATAGTTTAGTGTAGGGTTAGGTGATAGAGTTTAGGTGTACGTGTGTGGATTGTTGTTTGTTTGGTGTGCTTGTGTTGTGTGCATGTGGTTTGGAACAGCAAATTTTTTTCCCTAGGAAAAAATTCGCTGTTCCGAATGTTCGATGTTTTTTTTCCAATTGCTAGCATTTGATATTAGAACAGTCAACATTTTAAATGTTTGGTGTTCTAATATAGACCCCAAGAAGGAGAGGTAGAGCCAAGATAAGTCAGGGGGCTGAAGGGAGGGTAACCAGGACTGCAACAGTGAATATAATCGAACATCTACATTTATGGTAAGTGTACAGAACTGTACTATGTTCTTCATATTTCACTGTTGCAGTCATCACATTTGGGTTGATTCCCAAAGCTAAGGAAGGGAGGAGGAAGTTAAAGAGCATTAGGGCCAGCTATTAATCCCTGCAAGACTGCAGTGGCAAATCCAGCTCTGGATTTAGAAAAGATAGGCAAATGGTAATGCTTGGTGAAGGTATGTACAGAGCTCCAGGTAGCAGCTTCTTGGATGTCCCTGGTAGGGACTCCTCTGAGAAATGCTGCAGAGGTAGATGCAGCCCTGGTGGAATGTGATCTTATCCCCTGTGGGGTAGGTTTTCCAAGGTGCTTGTAGCAGAAATAAATGCAATGGGCTATCCATTTGGAAATGGTTTGCTTTGAAATGGCCTTCCGCTCTGCCCCTGCAGCAAAGCTAACTAGCAGCTGTTCAGATTTTCTGATAGGTTTAGTCCTGTCCAAATCGAATCTGAGTTGCCTGTGCATGTCCAGAGAGTGCAGTATTCGTTCCCCTTTGTTTTGTGGATTAGGGAAAAAATTAGGCAAATGAATGGACTGATTTAAGGCCACAGTAGACACCACCTTGGGCATAAAGGAAGGATTAGTCCTGAGGGAAACCCTGTCCGCATGGAAGATAATGAAGGGTTCCACTGCCATGAGGGCCTGTAATTCAGACAATCTTCTAGCTGAAGTGATGGCTAGAAGGAAGGCTGTTTTCCAAAAAAGGAATTTCAACTCTGCTGTAGCAGCTGGCTCAAAGGGGGGAAGAGTGAGCTTTTCCAATACAAAGTTAAGGACCCAAGAGGGTGGCTCAGTATTATAATGTGCTGAAATGGCAGAGGCATGAATTTTAATTGACGAGAAGAATAGGCCCTTGTGGAGCATTTCTTTTATGTACTGTAGAATATGAGGTAAGCTGGGCACTGTTGTGCCCACCCCCTGAGCCTGGCTCCAGGAACAGTATCTTTTCCACTTTTCGGCCATAAGATTTTCTAGTACTAGACCTCCTTGCCTCCAGAATGACATCCAGTACCTACTTACTGAGGGATGCTAGAGGAGAGCTCAAGGAATTAGCCAGGCTGCAAGGTTCAGGGTTTGAAGCTGAGGGTGCAGAATCTGGCCCGCCTGCTGGGACAGCAGGGAAGGGGTCTGAGGCATGTGCCATGGTTGTAGCAATGTCATACTGTGCAAGAGGGGGTACCAGTGCTAGCATGGGCAGTCTGGTGCAATCAGTATTGTCCTTGGCTTGTCCTGTTTGATATTTAGTAGAACCTTTGAGAGGAGAGGCAGAGGGGGAAAGGAATAAACCGAGAGGCTTTCCTAGGTAAAGGTAAAGGACAGGGCATCCACTTTCCAAGTTTGACTGTGGGGAGTTCTGTTGCAGAATTTGTTCAATTTTTAGTTCTGAGGGGAGGCAAACAGGTCTACCTCTGGAGTCCCCCATTTGTTCCTCAAGAGGTTGAATATTTTGGTTTCTAGTTTCCATTCTTGTGGGTCCATGAGATTTCTGCTTAAGTCGTCTGCCAGTGAATTTAGTTTACCTGGCAGGAATTGTGCTTGTAGGTGTACTTGGTAGCTCAAGGCTGTGTCCCACAGAGCCATGGCTAGTCTGCAGAGAGGGTACGAGTGGGTTCCCCCTGCTTGGTTATGTACCACATAACTGTGGTGTTGTCTGTCTTTACCAATAGTTGTCCTGGAAGAATACGGTCTTTGAAGGCTGTCAGAGAATTCTGTACAGCTAACATTTCTTTTTGATTGATATGCAGGTGCATCTGTCTTGGGTTCCATTTTCCCTGAATGCACTGGCCTGCCATGTGAGCCCCACATGCATAGTCTGATGTGTCTGTTGTTAGGGTTTGGGCAGCAGGGGGTAGAGTGAAAGGGAGTCCTTTTTTGTGGTAGCAGGCCTCTGCCCACCATAGGAACTCTGTCTTTATATAAGGAATGATAGAAATCATTGTTTCCAGGTCTTGATAATGTTGACACCATAGGCTTTTTAGATACCATTGGAGTTTCTTGCATATGGAATTAGTAGAATGCAAGAGGCCATGAACCCCAGTGCTTGCAGTATTTTCCTTGCAGATAGCTGGGGTTTTGTGGCCAATAGTTCGAAGTAGGTTGTCAAATAAACTTGTTTCTCCGGAGTGAGGAATGCCACCTGGGAAGTTGTGTTCAAGCTTGCTCCAAGGAATACAATCTGTTGTCAGGGTACTAGGTGAAATTGCTTTTCATTGATGGTGTACCCCAATGAGGTCAGAAGTTTCTTTACGAATGCCAGGTGTTGTAATAGCAAGTTCTGGCTTTCTGCCTGAATCAGACTATCATCAAAGTATGGGTAAATTTGAATATTTCTCTGCCTTCCAAATGCAATGGCTGGAGCTAGACACTTTGTGAACACCCTGGGTGCAGTAGATAAGCCAACGGGAAGTGCAGAGAACTGAAAGTGTATGGAGCCCGCCTTGAAACGTAGGTATTGTCTGCAGGATCCTCTTATTGGGATGTGCAGGTAAGCTTCCTTTAAGTCTAGGGTTGCCAGCCAGGCATCCTTGGCTAGCAAAGGAAAATGCTGTTGCAGAGTTAGCATTTTGAATTTTGGAACCACCAGAAAGGTGCTGAGAATACAGAGGTCCAGGAAAGGATGTCAGGAGTTGTCTTTTCTGTGTACCAGAAAAAGTCTTAAATAAAAACCTTGTCCCCTTTGTTCTGCTGGGACAGGTTGAATAGCCCTGATACTGAGGAGAGAGAGAACCTGCTGTTGGGCCTCCACCCATTGATTTGGGGGTAGGTCTGGCCAACCATTTGGGGTTGGTAGTGTGTGGAAGTGGAATCTGTGTCCTTGGAAGACTATGCTCAAAACCCAATTTATCCTGGGTAATGAGCTCCCAGTTTTTTGCAAGCAGGGTGAGCTTTCCTCCTAAGGGAGCAGGTAGTAGAGCAGGTCTCTTTAAGTCATTGTGCCATTTTTCTGTAGGGGGTGGCTTACTACTCCCTGCTTTGGAAGAGGGAGCCCCCCACTGCTTAGATCTGTGTGTAGTCTGAGACTGTAGCCTAGGTGGTCTGCTGTTCCTGGGTTTGGACTGAGAAGTCCTGGAAGGGACCGGAAAGAACCAATTCTTTGAAGGCCAATGCCTACTGAATCTGGGAGGCTGTACTTGCAGGAAATCTTTAACAGTTTGCATAGATTTAACTTTTTCCTCCATCCTTTTGAGGACTTCTTCTGCTTTGTTGCCAAAAAAGTGGTCTTGGTTTAAGGAAGCATCCAGTAATTTGGTTTTAACATGATCTGGCAAGTTTTGTTCCTTAAGCCAAGCATGCCTTCTACGTACAGACTCAGTGACAGCAGCCCTGCAAGATGCTTCTAAAGCATCAAAACCACATTGCAAAGTATGTTTACCAACTTGTTCTGCAGAATGCATTAAATCTTGCAATTCTTTATGTTCAGCACAGTCAGGAATCAGCATCATTTTCTGTCTAAGAAGTCCCATAATATGCTGCTGATACTTTAACATATGAAACTGGCAATTTAAAGCCCTAATGGCCAAAGTAGCAGAAGTGTATACCTTCTTACCCCATCTGTCCAAGGCTCTAGAATCTCTATCAGAAGGGGTAGGATTTTTGGCAGCAGTATCCTTAATGCCTTTTAGTCCTTGGGAAATGGTCTCTGGATCCGCATAAGGACTTGTGAGAGTCAGGTACTCTGTAGTACCTGTCAGGTTTTCTGGGAGCTGGAGGTAAAGTGTCTGGGTTAAGGCTAGATTCCAAGAAAGCATCATCTACAATGTCCAGAACAGGAGGGATAGCTAAAGGCCTGTGTTGAGGTAGGAGTAAGAATTCCCTAAGTCTCTTTTTGAACTCAGAGTTATCCTAGCTTTCCCAGAAGAAATGCTCCCTAAGAGTATGCAAGGTTCACCGAAAGAAAAATCTTCTGGAGGGGATGCAGAGGGAATGGAATCCTCTGCATTAGAATACTCATAAGTAGATAAGGGCAAATCCTGGTAATCAGAAGGAGCAGAGATATCAGATTCCTGATCAGAAGAATCAGAAAGAAAATCAGTTCTAGGTCTTTTAGAGGGGGGAGGCTGGCTTCCCCTAATTAAGGTAATAAGGTCTTCAGCCATTCTAAGCATTTGTTTTTTTAGGCATATGGGCCTGAGCCTGTGGTTTGGTTGTTGGTTTTCTAGGTGTAGTGCAAGTTTTTGGCCTGGATGAAAACAATGGTGTCAGTTTAATATGAATGTCTGTAGACCTGAATACACCCTCAGGAGCCAGTGCCTGCGCAGCGGCTCCGGACCCATCCAAGGTAGAGACATCCACCGATTCCATAGACGAAGAAGCATCTCACAGCGTACCATACTCCGAATGGGTCTCAGTAGAGGCCTGAAAATCTAAAGTAGCGGGTATTAGGGCCTGCGAAAGCGCCTCACTGAGTATCGGCGGACTGGCAACTAGCTTAACAGAAGCGTCGTCGGCAGTTTTGGACCTATGCAGTCTGTCTTTGTCTTTATCCTTACATTTTTTCAGAAGATCGGTAGCCGGATGGCTTAACGAAGCCATTTCAGAGTACACAGATCGAGTACAAAAGTAATTAGCGGCAAAAATAGCCTGATGATGAATAGTTCGAGAGTTGACCAAGGCACAAAACCGACGTCGTGGTCTGGGCCTAAACAAGGGATGCAGTAAGAATGAAAATCTCTATGAGGTATTTGCTTTCCACAGGAAAGATAATAGTTAACTTTTACTGACATCGGTTAGAGCAAAAAAAAAGGATCCCCAACGGGGTATTTAGCTTTTTTGAAGACTTTGGTCTGAAACTCAAAAATGAAAATTTCAGGAGTCAGCCAACCGGCACTTGCGAACTGCTTCTGCTTGGGGCACTGCACGGCAAGAAAGACTGATGTAATGGCATCGGCTGCATATTTTATACCCCTGACGACCTGACGTCAAGGAAGAAGTGACAGCATCTGACACAGAAATCTAAAGATTCTGGTATTCAGGCCAGCCGGCTGAGGGCTACCTGCAGGCAGATAACCCAAACTCCTTGATCTCTCTCTCTTAAAACCCTGCTGCCTCGTGGTTTTGGCATCTTTCCAGGCTTGATAGTTGTTGCTGAAGCACCTACCAAGGGGAGAAAATGCTGAGAGAAGAAAGGAGCCACTTTTGAGATTTTAAGTATTTTCTTCTGATTTTTTGTTTAAAATTACTGCTTTGCCGCCTACTTTTCGGCATTTTCCGGCTTGCTAAAGTTGATACCTGTATTAGAAACAGTATTTAGAACACATCTAAAGCCTGTTTACTGCATTTCTTGTGTTGCACTTAATTTAAAATCAGTTTTCTTAAAATTGCATTTTACCTGACTTTGACCTAGCACTCAAGTGTGGGGTCATTTATTGCACTGTTCTGACTATTTTGCTACTTGTGTATCTCTGCTACCTTTAAACTAAAACAAAAAAAAAACAAAAAAATCTTGCTTTTTTTCCACTTTCTGAAATTTAAGAAAGTTCAGTTACAGATTTGCTTTTCTGAACTGTTTGTAAGTTTCTTGGAGGCCAGTGCTTGCTTGGGCTAAAGGGAAGTCACTGTGTTCACCAGTGGCAGTGGTTAACACTGAGCAGCCTGCCTGTCCCTGTAGGAGTGGTTACTGCCTAGAAGAAGCTGTAGTTTTATTGGCCATTTTGGGTCAATTCCAAACTCCTTGACCTCTCTCTCTTAAAACCCTGCAACTCTCTTTTTGCACAGTGTTGCGCACAGAGCAGCGTCGGGCAGCACTGCTTAAACAGGTTTAAACTATTCCCGGCTCCACAAAGTGTGCTCTTCACTTTTTCCCTTAGAACTGCTCTAAATTTCAAAATAAGCACTCTATTTTCATTCTAAAGCCCTGCACTTGCTCATATAAGTAATCTAATAGGTAAACACCAATAAACTTAAGCAGTACATCCTCGTATACTCCTTTTAAGCACTTGCTCCCTATTGGTTCTTTCTGATCAGTCAATAAGTAGTACCCTATATTATTCAGGCATGTCCAAAGGTCAGTTTCGGGTTTACTCTCCAGTCCAGCTGGTGAATCTGGGAATCTTGAGGCAATGTTACAACTGCCTTATGTATACAGACCACCCTCTCTTCCTCCCAACAAGCTCAAATATATGTGAGAGATGCAACTATATAGCCAAACTGGAGGCTAAGCTCTCCCAACCCAGTATTGGCACAGCCTGTCAGGAGGAGAAGGTAATCACATACACCACAAATCCAGTCTCACATAGACCTATCGCATCAGCAAACTAAACACATAAACATACAAAAACATACTCGGAGGCTCTAAATAAAAATCTGCCTAAGCAGCAGAGAAATCCAAAGCAGACATCCAGGCAACCCCTACCATGAAACAATACCCACATAGCACATAGCTCACAGAGTCAGTGTGCCACACAGTCACAGCCCTTAAGGCTAAACAACACACCTAATACACTTGTAATAGGTGACTCTATTGTCAAACACACTGACGTCCCACTCACCAGGCTGAACAAGGAGAAGGTCACTGTAAGCTGCCTGTCGGGTGACAGGATCCGCCACATAACACAAGCACTCAGGTCACTCCAAAGCAAGTACAAATATGACTCCGTCATTGTCCATGCTGGTGTGAATGACCTGAGATGTACCTCCCTGGACTACATGAAAAAAGACATAGAGGAGCTCTCTGATCATGTATCCCAGGCCGGTATGACTCTGACCTTGAGTAGCATCTTGCCCCCACCAAGAATGATGCCACAGTATAAAGACAAAATGATCAATTTTAACAATTGGCTAAAGTATTGGTGTCATTCAAAGGGGATCCAGTGTCTGTCAGCCTGGGATGACATGCTAGACAAGCCACGTTGCTTCGCTAGGGACGGCTTGTACCTGTCACCCTTGGGTTTTTGAATACTGGCAAAGGTTCTTGCCTCCCCCATAGTGCCTTTTTTAGGCAAGGCTCAAAAGACAAACCCACCTCCATAGACAACACAAAGAAAAAAAACTAACGGCAATGCTGCTCAACGCCAGAAGTCTAAACCTCAAGGTGCATGCACTCGAGACTCTCCTCAGTATGGAGAATATCGATATCTGTGCAGTAACAGAAACCTGGTTCAAGGCTCCCAAGAGCACACCAGCACTAACAGGTTATACTTCATACCATGCTTTCCTGCCCCAAAACTCGGACCGAACCACAAAAGGAGGGGGAGTATCCATATTTATCAAAGATACCCACACCTCCAGGTTAGTGGCACTGCATGAAGCATCGGAGACCATCCATGTGCAACTAACAGTGGGAAAAACTGCCTTTCAGTTTGTAGCCTGCTACAGACCACCTCTCCAAACACAGGAACCTCACTCGGCTTTCCTGAGAACACTGGAGAATATGAAGGTCTCTCCAAACACCATTATATTGGGTGACTTCAACTACCCAAACATTGATTGGGAAAACTACTCAAGCCCAAACACCCTCGCCCAATGGTTCCTAGAATTTATAAACTCAAATGCTATGGAACAACTGGTCACCACTCCCACAAGAGGGGAAAACATATTGGATCTGGTCATCACCAACATGGGGTCTCTATGTTCCACACCAGAGGTATAGCCCTCATTGGTAAGATCAGACCATAAACTAATCTCACTGGACATCCATATTCCATCCCCACCCCTAGCCAAGGAAACCACGGTGAAGAACTTCTCAAAAGCAAACTTCACACTTCTCAAAACTGAGGTGGAATCCTTCAAAGCCCCCAGGCCAGTGGAAAATACGGCCCAAAATGCAGAATCCTTTACAAAAGCATTCTATGGACACCTACAGGAATGCATGGAGCATGCTATCCCAAATAAAACCAAGACTCACTCCTCCAAAGGCAGGAGACCTGTCTGGTGGACCCCAGCCATAAATAAGCTATACAACAGAAGGAGAAAGCTACTACATGATAGCACAAAATCCCAAAAAGGGAAGGCGTCTCTGATCAGTACTAGCAAGAAACTACGATCCCTCATAAAATCATCTAAGGCCAGCTTCGAAAGAAAAATTTCACAAGACACTAAAGACAATCACAAGGCCTTCTTTAGTTATGTCAGAAACCTGAGAGGCAACTCCCAAATATGCTCTGAGTTAGTGCAAAATGACAAAAAAATACACTGAACCCACAGACATTACCAACATCCTAGCAGAAAGGTTCAGTGCAAACGTCTCCCCCCCTTCCCCCCCAAAAGAGAAAATGTCTATCCCAACAAAGTGTAGCCTTCCTGAGATCACAGATGCACAGGTGAAAGCTGCCCTCTCCAAAGCAAAAAATACAGCATCAATGGGACCAGACGGTGTCCCGGGCTGCATCTTACACGAGCTCCAAGAAGAACTAAACTCTCATATAAAGTCACTGTTCAATCTCAGCCTTACTACAGGATATGTACCCAAGGAATGGCGTACAGCAACAGTTGTCCCACTCCACAAAGGTGGTGCCACAACAGACCCCGGAAACTATCGCCCTATAAGCCTGACTAGTCTGGTCTGCAAAGCTATGGAGCGTATCATCATGGAAATCATAAACAAAGACATTGGGAACCTCCAGACACTGGATCCTACCCAATTCAGCTTTGTTAAGGGCAGATTTTGCCTCTTGAACCTGGTCGACTTCTTTGAAACAGTTACCAAAGCCACAGATGAAGGGAAGGTAGTCCACACAGCCTACCTGGACCTCGCAAAAGCCTTCGACACAATACCCCACTCGGGCATCATAAATAAGCTCACCAGCTGAAATATCAACCCCTATGTCACAAGATGGGTTGCAAACTGGCTCAGGGATAGAACCCACATGGTCAGAATAGCAGGTGCCATGTCAGACGCTAAACCAGTTACAAGTGGCATCCCACAAGGCTTAGTCCTGGGGCCTCTCTTGTTTGGTATATATTTCTCCGAGGTACAGGCTAACACAGGTGGACTATGGCTGACCAAGTTCGCAGATGACTGCAAACTGGGTGCCATAATCGACTCTCCGGCTGACACAAGCATCCTCCAAAAGGGTCTCACAGAGACGGATAACTGGTGCCAGAGCCATGGCCTAAAGCTAAATGCCAAAAAGTGCATAGTCATCCCCTTTGGGAAAAACAAAGTGCCCACAAATTACCACATAGGTGGTAATCTATTAAGTATGGAAGAAGTAATTAGGGACTTGGAGACCCAAGTAGATAGCAATCTCTCCTTTGACAATCTCGTTGCCAAAGTGGTTAGAAAGACCTTCTAAATAGCCCAACTTATCATGAAAGGATTCACATCTTGATCAAGAGAGAGGTCATTGTGCCCCTCTACTCATCACTTATCAGGCCCATAATTGAATACAATGCCCCATTTGGGATGTACCTTACCCGACACCTGCAGCAACTGGAAAGACCCCAAAAGTACCTCACCAAGAGGATCAAGGGGCTCAAACAGATGCCCTATGCAGTTCGGCTAAAGAAACTCCAGCTCTACTCAGTTGCGTACCGCCTACTCAGAGGTGATCTGTGTCTGACATATAAAGCCATGTCCAACCCAGAATTAATGGACATGCTTCACCTCAGGAAATCCAAATCCCTTAGAGCTACATGCTCCAGGGACTTGAACCTCAGCACAAAAATAAATAGGACATGCTGGAGGGACAGATTCATATCCCAGAGGCTCCCCTCACTCTGGAACAAAATCCCAATCCCTGTTAGACAGAGCCCCTCACTTACCCTCTTAAAGAGAAATCTTGACGAGTGGATGGGAGATCGTAAGTTTACCCCTGGGATCTCTTCTGTGTCCCTGCTTGACAGAGGTACAGTAAACTAACCTTAAAAGGGCTACCTTCTGTGACCTACTATACAGAGGCACAGTCAACTAATCTAAAAGGGTGGCTAGGCTTATAAATGTCCTAGGGCAGATAGCCTAGTATCAACCTATGAACCTATGAACCTATGAACATCTGTGGATTGGTATGCATATATAAAATAATGGTTACAGCATAAAATATAAAGAACTGAATATATATTTACAGAAGAAGCATACAGTTAATACAAGGTACAGTATTTTGATATTAACATATGGACTGCATGGTAATTCATACAATATTTACAAAGTTGCTAGTGAATTTTCATTTATTTTTCCTGTAGGTGACCATTAAATAAGTGTGTGTGCTAATTTACTGATTGCCAGGACAGATGTTATTCTTCTCTAAGACATTCTAGATCATTTTCTCTGAATGTCTGTTATTTTCTAAGTTTTCTGATATCTTGGGAAGGTGAATTCCATGCCGGAGGTGCTAATTTGGGAAATATATTTCAAATAGATCCTTGATAAAAGGGGGTCGAGCTAAAGTGAATGAAGACACTTTGCAACTGTTCATATGTGGAGCTTTGAGGTAAGTGGAGGACACTGTCTGCAGTTCAGTAGCTTCAATGTTAGGGAAATCAGATGCAGTGAGACATGGTCAGTAACAAGAACCCATTTATTCTACAGTGGTGACCCTAAATGCACAACAGAAAATGATGTGCCAGATTTTGTTGACAGTGGCTTTAAGTATGTCTGTGTTTGAGATGAGTCAAGTGAGAAAACTGGGAAAGTAGTAAGCCAGCCTGGACATTTGCATCTGATTCTATTACATTTGCTTGCTATTAGGGCCATCAGGTGTGTATACTTACAGGTAAATTTGAATTTGGGCAGGACTTTGTTTATTATGTGTTTAGTGTGTGTGTGTGTGTGTGTGTGTGTGTGTGTGTGTGTGTGTGTGTGTGTGTGTAAGATGGTATGAGTATAAATTATCAATCAAACAGGAGGCTTAGGTACCCTTACTGGGTTACTGTGAAAGTAGTAGTTCCACTTGAGTCTTCCATTAGAACAACTGGATGAAGATAAAGCCTTTGATGGTTGCCAAATAACATCATTGTACACGCACTACAGTTAATCACCAAATCCCAATCATTGAGTCACTTCCATATGTAGCTGAAATCATTTTACAGCTTAACTTGGAGTTTGGTATAAAAATAATCTGATTGGTATAAAAATGATCTGAGTCTAACATAATAACTGCATCAGCACAGAGTATATAATTGATTGAAGGGAGGTCAGAGGAGGCATTATACATAAATATGAAAAAAGTGCAAGAGACACAGGACTCAGCCGTGTGAGACATTAGCACTAAATGTGCTGTCATTTGAGGCTGCCTTTTCATGCATAACAACAGTGAATGCCATGGTTGTTACTTATGATGAGAATCACCATAGAGACAAATCACCAAAGCTAAAATTTCAAAAGTAGTTAGCAGTAAGAAGTGATTAACTGTTTCAGAGGCATGTCTCAGATCAATTAAAAGGGCATTGCTAAGCTGTGTGATGGTCAATGCCAATTCATACACACCAGACACCAAGTAAATCTCATTACATCACTGTATTCCATGAATGGTATTAATACCTTATCATATTACTGAATCCTATTACTTTGCTTTGAGTAAAGTTCAACCTACAAGTTTCTCAAAGAAGTAAATGCGGACCAGCTTTGCTCCATCAAAAGTAGAATGTCATATGGTAGTGTTATAGCTTAGTTTGTTACACTGCTAATAAGTGTGTGACCCTTCATAGCTGTAGCAAAATGTTCAGTTAAGACTGGTCATCTATAGGTGTTTGTGTTCTGCAATGGGTGGGATTGTGTGTGGTCAGTCTTTTGTACTACATTCTTTCAGTTTATGCTACATGACAGCAGTGGTGCATCATACACTGCCCCAGCTGGAGGACATCTGGTCACTGGTTGCTGGATAACACAAAAATGTAGTGCCATGTCACATGATCTTCTTTGTACTCTCTATAGCTGTAAATAGTACTTACAGGCCCATCCCTGAGAGGAGCTTATTTGCATATATTCATCACCCAATGGGTAACATATCTTTGATGCCACCCTAGTGATATGCAGTTTGTGAATATTCTAACTTTATCATATAGGAAATGTGATCCACTATAATTGCATATCTGGTATGCCAAGCCAGTTCTTGCAAATATTGTCTCATTCAGTGCAGAAGCTTTCTGAGAAGCAGTGCATTGCAAACAGCTAACCTCTAGCTATATGGAGTATATATCACCAACAACAAAAAACAGAGTTCATATAAGGTCCTGCAACGTCAATATCAGAATGTTACCAGAGCACTGATGACCATTCCCATGGGTTCATTTTTGATTATCTGGTATTACTGCAAAACATCCAGTCTGCTTGTGTTATCTGGCCAGCATGCCAAAGTAATAGTATGAGACTTCATGTTTACAGACCCTAAGTGCTCTTTACAAAAGATGTGTAAAACCATCAACACAGTAAGATCAGTAATGAATGTGATCATAGACAATATGATACATTATCTGAACTCATTTATCCACTGTAGTCCTTGATAGTAAAGTCATCTTATATAAAAACATTTGGTCTTTTCTAGCCACAGATACTAAGCAGAGCAAGTTATCGTTTTAGGGCCATCTTGTCAGAACAATCATGTATACTTCGACTTCTATTTTCACTTTGGAAACGGTTATTCCTCACTGGCAATTATGCAATGATTGTGGTGTAATATGCAACCATTAGTTATGTGCTGTTTGGCTGTTCTGCCTTTTCGTACAGTAAGAATGACAGCGCATTAGTATTACCACGGACTTTGTGCCTTTATAGTCAGTGCTATATCAACATGCTTCTAGGAACAGTGCCTACCATGGCCCACCTTATACTGTCATCAACACAACATAACACACATTACACAAGTACTGACACACACTAATCTGTTTCCAGTGTTAGCCCCTTTCTTTACAAAGACTGGTTAAATGTCATCACACCAAGATTAGTGAAAGAAAATCCTGTCAATATGACATTATTTTCATCTCTCCCTCTTTTTAACATTTGTTAATTGAGAACGTCCTGCTAAGGATTCCCAGGAGAAACACTTCAAATATCAACAAAATGAGTCAAGAAATAATATGCAAATGAAATACAAAATACATTTAGCATACACCCCAACATATTATAGGAACCTCTGAAAGTGGAGATACAGTGGAGGTAAATACATAGCTGTAAATGGTTTGTAAGGCTATACAGGCTACAGTTTAATTATGAATAAGTAGGTTCAGCAAGATTGTTTATATATATATATATATATATATATATATATATTTTTTTTTTTTTTTTTGTTTTTGTTTACCAGGATAGTGCACTGAACACAACTGACCATTTTCAGAAGCAGCATGGATGAATTAATTCATAGTAATAACTGTAGAATATTAGCAGAGTTGTTACAATAAATAATGCTTACAAGGATCAATTAAAGTAAAATAAAAGAAAGACTGAAAAAAGTGTGGGGCCAATTTTGCTAAATGGTGTTGCAAGGATTTTTTTGAAGGCATGTTTTTCCTGGGATGCCCCTAATCTGAACTGTGATGTTGTTCCAAAGTTTACATCAACTACAAAAGAAAATCAGCAAATTTGATCTGAGAGGAAGAGTTAAGGCATAAACTATCATTACACTTGACAAAGTAGGTAGTTATTACAATCTATTAGCTTATATAGCAATAACCCACACTTGGGTGTGGGTAATGCTGGATTTACCCACGGTTGGTGTGGTTTCGTCACGAGGGCGAAGTCCAAGTGGCCAAACAAAGACAACTGTGGGTAAATCCAGCATTACCCTCACCCAGAAGTGGGTTATTGCTATTATACAATGAAATTATTTAAGAAAAAAAATAATTACTTTTCTTAAATAATGGCATTGTATAATGCCTCCTTGCTGCCCTTCCGCAGCTGTCTGGTATTGTGCTGCAGTTCTGATGTACTGCGCATGCATATGCTTACACAGTACATCAGAGCTGTGGGCAAAAGCAAGGGAGAAAGCAAGATCTCTGTTGCTTTTTACAAACTGTCTCGCTATGTTAAAGGAGTTTAACGCAGCGAGACAGGTTTAAAAAAAGCAACGGAGAATCTCCGTTGCTTTTTTTAAAGCTGTCTCGCTATGTTAAACCCATTTAACATAGTGAGACACCTTTAAAAAAAGCAACAGAGATAGGAAGATCTCCGTTATCTTTTTTAAAGCTGTCTCACTATGTTAAACTCGTTTAACATAGCGAGACAGTGTGTAAAAAGCAACGGAGATCTTACGTTCTCCGTTGCTTTAAAAAAAGAGTTATACTAATGGAAAAAGTCCGGGCGACCGGATCTTTTTCCATTAGTATAACCCTGATTTACAATGTGCACGCTGATCAATCAGCACGCACGTTTTAGAATATTAATGGAGGGTCGTTGTATAATAGTCTATTTTCAGATTTAATACTAGTGTACATTCATTAAATTCAAGCCATTTGTGTTTTGTTAATGGAATACAATGATGTGTCATACGTGGTGCCCTTCTGTGAAGCTGGCTATACCATTTTAAAACTTTTGAGTTTGTATAATTGGGAAACATAATACTTCTGAGGGATGAATTAATGTACAATAAGCTGGGGAGTAAGAAAGTCTGAGTGACTATGTTCTGGGAAGTGGCAGTCAAGTACTGCTTAGCTCCAAACAGCACGCCAACTATGATGTGTGTGTGTATGTGTGTGTGTGTGTGTGTGTGTGTGTGTGTGTGTGTGTGTGTGTGTGTGTGTGTGTGTGTGTGTGTGTGTGTGTGTGTGTGAAGTTTTAGCTGAGTCTAAGGTCAAGCTGACAATTTTGGTGACGGTGATGATTTTCAATTTGTACCTTTTTCCCTGTTCTGCCTCCACAGGACACTGCTTGATAGCTTCCCTACCTGTGCCCAATCAGCACAGCCATCTTCTCAAACCTAGGAGTGGTCCATAGAATCCATTCGTTAGTACCTAGGTAGCCTAATCAGCCCAAATGTTCCCCTGAGATGAGAGATGGGTGGAAAGAAATAGGTCAGTTTGCTGATCTTGAAATGAAGATTGCCCACCCCCTTCACAACTCTCCCTTCTCATGGCAGCTCTCTGAGTTAAATTACATGCTGCTTGTCAAAGGAAGTATGTCTCTGCATTCTGACTTCTTCTAATGATAGCATGTGCATGAGGGTCTCAACTCCATAGGACCGGACCAACTCCTAGTACACTCAAGTGGTGAGTCTGAGTGACCACTCCCCACCCAAGAGGCCACTCACTCTCACCCCCCCCCATCTCAGTCAATCAGAATTGGGTCGTGTAGGTCATAGCCACTGCCTCTTCCCTCTACACCACAGAGGTGGGCCAGTTCACAGCTGTGTGAGCCATAAAGCAGGAGTTCAGAAATTTCTGATTTCAGGTATCTGCTGAGGTGAAGAGCCTAACCTTGATTTAACTGGCATTCAGGAAAAGGCTCTAGTTTTGAAGCCAGCTTTCAGGGATGTTAAATGAAACTAGCAGTTGGTTTACAACATCTTTGATCGATGTTGTATAATTGTGGAATTGCCATGGTGTATTTCCAAATCATTTGCAAAGACTATAAAAACTAAGGTGCCAATCAGTAAGCCCTGCAGTATTCAACTCTAAGAAGGTCTGGGATTACAGTAAGTGTCATCCCAGTGAACTAACAAAGTTCTGTCTTCCAAATAGCTTTTAAAGCAATGTAGAGTTTGTTGCAACACTCAATGCTTTTAATCTTTTAGAAAGTAAAACAAGGTTCAAAGTGTCAAATTTTTCGTATATATGTAGCAAAATTAAAGCATTTGACACTGAATTAATGTTTTCATTTCATGAACTTGTAGTCTGACAACAATTAATTGTGTCCCTGTTATGGTATTAGACACCTTACAGTTTAAGAAATAAAGACAAGAAAGAAATCATGTGATATGGTCTAAACTGAGAGTAGTATACAGATATAGACTGGTAAAGCATGCAAATTCAGTATAATAACAATATAAAGGCTGAAGAGGTACTATAAATTAAACACAGTAATAACTGAGAAAGATACAGTATACAGTTACACCATAGAGAGACCAGTACGCAAATTCCATATAATAACAATGAGGGCTGAACGAGTATTAAATATTGCACACAGCATACTCCTGACTAGTAGACTCAGATGCCGCCAGCATGTGCATCAAGACTGAAATGCCATCAAAAGAAGGAAGACGGATTGACTTAGATGTCACAAAACACATGATGCAAAGAGTCAGGAGGCTTGGGTGCCACACAGTGATTGTTCTAGGACGCTGCAAAGTTCACACTTCAGAGAGTCCGAAGGCTTGGGAACCACATAATGCTTACTTCTGGCACTTATCAGACTTGGTTGCAACATGTTTGGATATAGCCAAATATTGTTACTGAGTAGAAAAGGAAATCTAGACATCAGTAGTTGATAATGGGCATGGAATAGTCTGGCAATAGCAAGAAACTATTATAATAACATTAATAATTTGAGCAACTGACGAGAGTAAAATTTTTTTATAAATGAACAGCAGCAGTGTGCAAGGCAGTACAACACAGCTGGAATCGAGACGGAGTTCCTATGAAAAAGAGCAACAGCGTGTAAGTCAGTGCAGCTTTGACTTAAGTTGTATTACCAGTATCTTTAGCAATCATGCAATGTTGGTGCAGGACCAGGATGAAGATAGAGAATGTTTGTTAAGAGTAATAAACATTTAAAAACAACCCAACTGCATCTATACAGTGCAACATGCCCAACTACGGCAATGTCAAATCCAGTCAGAAGTGGTCTAGAATCAATATGTATCAGGGAAATGTAAACACGTAGCAGCCCAGCCAAACAGAGCAGGAGGTCCTTATAGCCAATCAGAAACAAACACATTTGTTTCAACAAATGTCTTCACTTTCTTCTCAGCAACTTTTCATCTTTGTTACGAGCAAAAGATCTGTGTTTTTTTTTCATAGCTCTTTACAACCATTTCTTTTATCTGTTTTTCTTTGGAAGTGATCTCTATTTTCATTTTGGTCTTCTTTCAAGACAGGCATCTTGCTCTTTTAGAATAAGAAACATAAGATGCAGTTCTAAACAGATGATACGGTAAATGCTCCTGTACGTCATCATTTTGTCAAAAGGCTTAGAACATGGTAAAAATGAATATACAGATCAAATGCATAGTTACAGTGCAGATCAGAAAACACTCAGTTTGATGAGTTACTTAAAGAGTACAAAAATTCATTAACTGCTTTTGTCTATTTACAATGATTTTATCTTACTCAGACATATTCTGTGAAACTATCATGGTTGTATAGTCTAAAAAAATCCCATTAGTTTTGTGGAAAACAATTTGGCCGAAATTAAATTGTGTCAAGAAAATGGGAGCCTTCTGAATGGGTCAAAACCATGGTTATTGTTCTAAAGCCACACAGAATGTTTATTTTTGTGCAGCCATAAGGATGTAACAAAGATATAAAATAGATAACTGTCCACTTCTTTATAGTAATATTTTTATTTAGACTGGTTTTGTTTCTGAATTCCTTTAGGTGAAACCAGTTCATCAAGTTGAATTGCGGAACTGCATTGAAACTGTTTAATTGACCTACGTCATGTCTGAAAATGATCTACGGACTGGCCCATCAACCAGGTTGAAAAATGAAAATAAATAAATGTATTTCACTTTTTAAGCTATCACCTAGCATCAGTAGATGATCTGATGATAGGACTAATCCCACAAACCAACAAAGCAAGATGCATATCCATGTAAAATAATAATAAATTAATTCTTTGGCATTACTCATAACGTTTTTCACAGCTTGAACTGCCCTCTCAGCTTGCCACTGAGCTATCAATATTTCAGATTAAAGGACAAAAGTTAAAATTCTGATTGCTCGGAAAAGCTCTTGAATTCCATAATTGCACGTTGTGGAGCATTATCTGAGATTACCACAACTGAGGATACACATCTTTAAGTGCATTAATAGTCCCATTATTTGTGTCTGTTAAATTAATAACCTCAAGAGAGTTCTATATTAATCATATACATGAAGAAGAGGAAGTCAGAAACAGCAAATATCATGTGTAAACAAATTTTTCTTACCATCTGCTTTTGCAGTGGTTATGGTGTTGTCATCCAAAGTGGGCTTTCTGATTCTAAAACATGTAGTGTTTATTTTCTGCACTGTAACTATATTTATTAAGACTGGTACATTTGCAATTGTATTTCCTGTGTGCTAAGCAGCTGCCAGGCATTTCCTGATTCTGAGTCATGTGGTCTTGCATTTTGATGATGCCAAAGGGTGGATAATCATCTTGTAGTGGATTGGCATGTTTTCTGTAGCCTGCAGCACATTTGAATTAATAAAGTAACAAAATCAATAGATCAATCACTGAATTAGTCAATCAGACAATAAACCAATAACTAGTTAAAATTATATTCAAATAAAAAAGTATCAAAAATGGACTTGTAGTAAGGTGCATAATGCTTGGCATACAGTGTAATAATATGACACTCTGCAACAGGGAGTGAAATCACTCTTGGTAAGAAAACTAGGAATATAGAAAATCACAAAAAATTATATTCTACAGTAAAATTTGTCTGTATGTTATATATCAACTGGATTAGTACTGGAATGAAAAATAAATGTTTATTGCACTGAATGGGCTGCTTGGCAAAGCAGAAATTCCACCTGTAGGTGGGCCCCAGGCAGTACCTGCCAGGAAGCCAGACTGCCTGCAGTTCAGAGTTTCATACATAGGTGCAGCTGTACTGCAGGCTTCAGGAGTTGGGGGACGAGCTTGAGACCCTGCATTTCTGTGTTTCAGTGGGGTATTAGTAATCTTTAAATTCCAGGGAGATGGCTCACAGTGTTTTCTTTTCAAAAATAGTTTATATTCTGTGGTGAACTAGTGGTTGACAAGCATGACCCTCATCTTGGTTGGGGAGAATTCAGGTATAATGACAATGCAACCCTACAAGCAGAGCTCCTGTGATGGACAGCCCCATCAATGAAATTCTGCCTGTATGTCAGACCTGGCTAATGAAACTCTGCCTGTATGTCAGACCTGGCTAATGAAACTCTGCCTATATGTCAGACCTGGCTAATGAAACTCTGCCTGTATGTCAGACCTGGCTAATGAAACTCTGCCTGTATGTCAGACCTGGCTAATGTAACTCTGCCTGCATGTTAGACCTGGCTAATGAAACTCTACCTGTATGTCAGACCTTGCTAATGAAACTCTGCCTGTATGTTAGACCTGGCTGGCTGTCAGCAGTGCTGGGCCAGAAATACAGGAGGAAGTGTTTGCATTGCAGAATATTGACCAAACTCAGCTGCATTGCCAAGTTCAGAGCTACATTGAGGATGTTAAAAATAGAGATTCAGTAACACAGAACATTATAAAATCTCAGTACTCGTAGATGGCATTCATACCTCAATGCACTGTTTGTCCCTTATAATGTCATAAGAAGGTGCCACCAGATTGCACAGTATCAAATAACTGAAAAACTGCTTGGCATACAGTACATAAAAACACAGTTCTTTTAACTTAATTATACCTCCACTGATGTAACTAAAGTAGAAAACTACATATTTTTTTAGAATTAGAAAGCTGATCTCACATGATAAGAGCATAATTACAGCAAAGATTAGTGGTACATGACCTATCAACAAGTCTATTCCACATTTACTCCATAATATTCCTAATATGGCATTTGTCACAATTTCTTCTCTCAGATTGTTATGATATGCATTGTACCTTGCTTAATTTGTCCTGACTTTTGGTCATTACAGTTCCTAAGTATACCTCATGTATTCTTGCTGGCATTTTATTTCATAGCTAATTAAGCACTATTATTTAACCTACATTGAACATTAGACTTTGTTTCTTAATTTTTCTTTAAACGAAAAGTACTTGTAATATAACTGACTTGCTCCTGTCAAAATATTTCAGTGTGGGCACTGCATCTACTGATTAAGCATTTCAAAGCTATTTTCTGGCTCTGAACTCCAGTACCACCAGTACCATTCCATATCATTCTTTAATATCTCCTTAATGGTAAACTGATATTTATCATAACTTTGAAATACACTGCATCATTTCAAGAACTCACGTGAGTGTTTGCCTTCAGCTGAAGGTGTCTGCACTGTATCGTTCACTTTTCATACATGTAGTTACAAGAATTCAAATTTTAAGGCATGACCAAATATCTCATCTCATTAACTCAAATTCTACATGAGCTGTTGTTTAGAGATTATTTTTCTTAGCCTATTCAGAAACTCGTTGTCTCTTCATGCTTTTCTTGTGTGCTGACCTCATACTAGTATGCCATCTCTAAAATGAACAACACTAATAAGCCCCTCAATTATCTGACCAGTGGATCTCTGAAATACTTCAGGTGCTTAGAAAATACTAAATTAACATTTAAAAAAATATGGAGTTTCCCAAATGTGACTAAAATAAACAGTTTTTTTTGAGACTGTGCTTGTTTTTTATGTGTAGTATTGGGCTTTGATAACAGGACTTGGTCTGATTGCTAATACTCAATTTATAAGGAGAATACTGACTGTTTTGTCAAATCACTCTGCATGCTTTTCAAAAGTAAGTAGGTTTTACTGTATAATTTATTTTAATTTTTAATAGGTGCTAATTCCCTCTGTGCTTGCTCTGTATGCCCAGCCTATCTGGTCCCCTATCTAGGGTGTTTGCCATTAAGGATGTGAGTAGGCAAGGATCCATCATACAGGCAGCCATGGCAGTTTTCATACCCTCACTAGTATGCTAGCAATAAGGGTATATATTTATGACCCTATCTCTAACCTTGGTAGTTGGTGTGTGCACTTGTGTTAACACAGCAGTATCCTATGCCCTTTCACTATATGCGCATGCTCCTAAGAGATACCATCACTGGCACTTGATTGTCAAGCCTACATCCCCATTCTTGTAATTGCTATTGTCATGAAAAGCTTCCATTTACATGGAAGCAGGTTGGTCAGACTGGGACAACTATCTTCCTCCATCCAAGCTGAAGCAATGTACGTTGTTCACTGCCATCCTTCACTCCTTGGCTCTTCCAGCACCTGGACTACTATTCAAACTTGGATCATCCAGGTGTTCCTCAGGGCTTTTTCTCTCTATGCCAAAGATATAGGCTACACATGTCAATTTATTTAAGGTTAAATCTGATTCTGTTAGCAATCTGTCCCTTGTCTTATTTCTGATACTAGCCTTTATATCTGGGTCAGCTTAATCTTGTACCTTACTAAAGTCACAGTCTTTGTTTTGATTCTATAATTCATTAACAGAAACACACAAAGATGCAGAGTGAATTTGTGCATTAGCAAAGAACAAATGACAAATAAATGATATCAACTCAAAGCAACTCTGAAACTTTTGTCTGATCACTGCTGTATTCTTTCTCCCTCTCAAAACACAAATAATTTATAAATATTAAATTATTTTTTTTGGTAATATGATGAAATGTAAATACTGTGCTTTTTGGGTTTCTGTAATATTCCATTGACTGTTAAGAATGCATCAAACCCTCGATCCATGGTTTAACCATTTCTGAGGCAAAAGAAATTACTTATTTTCAATTATGTTTAAATACAAAGCATGTCTGTACATGGAGAAATATTATTTACTTCACTTCTTATGCCATATAATATTTGGATATTTAGGATTAGGTTCATAGGTTCATAGGTAGGTACTAGGCTATCTGCCCGAGGGCATTTATAAGCCTAGCCAGAGTGTGTCGACTTTCACTGCCCCATTGATTAATTAACTGATCCTCTGTCAAGCACAGCCAATGAAGTGATCCCAGGGGTGTATTTTCTGTTACCCATCAACTCGTCAAGGTTTCTCTTGAAGAGTGTTAGTGAGGGGCTCTGCCTGATGTAATTTGGAATTTTGTTTCAAAGCATGGGGAGTCTCTGTGACAGGAATCTATCCCTCCAGCATGTTCTATTTATTGTTGTGGTGAGGTTTAGCTTACTAGAGCACATGGCTCGCAGTGGCTTGGATTAATTTAGGTGGAGCATGTCCATTAATTCTGAGCTGGACATGGCTTTGTAAGTCAGGCAGAGATCACCTCTGAGTAAGCGATATACCACTGAGTACAGTCGGAGTTTTTTCAGTCGGGCTGCATAGGACATATGTTTGAGACCAGTAATCCTCTTGGTGAGATACTTTTGTGGTCTTTCCAGCTGTTGGAAGTGTCTTGTGAGGTACATCCCAAATGGGGCATTGTACTCTATGATGGGTCTAATGAGTGATGAGTAGAGGGGCGCTATAACCTCTTTATTTCTAGATGCGAACCCTTTAGTAGTTAAATTAGCCACATAGAAGGATTTCCTAACTACTTTGGCAATATGATTGTCAAAGGACAGATTAGTATCTACCTGGGTCCCCAGATCTCTTATTACCTCTTCTGTATTAAGGGGGCTGCCACCTATGTGGTAATTCATGGGTGTTTTGTTTTTCCCAAATGGGATGACTATGCATTTTTTGGCATTTAGCTTGAGGTCATGACTTTGACACCAGGTGTCTGTCTCAGTAAGGCCCTTTTGGAGGATGTCCGTGTCGGCCAGAGAGTCAATTATGGCTCCCAGTTTGCAGTCATCAGCGAACTTGATTAGCCATAGTCCTCCTGTGTTTGCCTGTACTTCTGAGAAGTATATGCCGAACAGTAGGGGTCCTAGGACTGAGCCTTGTGAGACACCACTTGTGACTGGTTTAGAGTCGGACCTGGAGCCTGCTATTATTACCGTGTGAGTTCTGTCTGTAAGCCAGTTGACAACCCATCTCGTGACATAGGGGTTTATGTTCAGGCTGGTGAGTTTTTCTGTAATACCCAAGTGGGGGATGGTGTAGAAAGCCTGGGCGAGGTCAAGGTAGGCTGTGTGAACCACCTTTCCCCTCATCTATGGCCTTGGTGACTGTCTCGAAGAAGTCAACCAAGTTTAGTAGGCATGATCTGCCCTTAACAAAGCCGAACTGGGTTGGGTCAAGTGTTTGGAGGTTCCCAATGTCTTTGTTAATGAGTTCCATGATGATGCACTCCATAGCCTTGCAGACCAGGATATTCAGGCTTATGAGGCAATAGTTACCAGGGTCAGTTGTAGTCCCTCCTTTGTGGAGTGGAATAACCATTGCTGTGCACCATTCTATGGGCACGTAGCCTGTGGAGAGGCTGAGGTTGAACAGCATGTTTAGGTGGGGGTTAGTTCGTTCTTTAGTTCGTGCAAGACGCAGCCTGGGACACCATCTGGTCCCACTGATGCTGTGTTTTTGGATTTTGAAAAGGCTGTTTTCACCTGTGTGTCTGTGAATTTTGGGACACTACACTTTTCCAGTATTGTTGTGGGCCATTTTGGAGGTCAGCGGGGGGTGAAGTTTGCACTGAATCTATCTGCCAAGATGTTGGCAATATCAGTAGGTTCAGTATATTTTGTGCTATTTTGCACTAGTTCAGTGCATATCTGCGAGTTGCCACTTAGATTCTTAACATAGCTAAAGAAGGCTTTGTGGTTATCTTTTGAATCCTTGGCTATTTTTCTTTCGAAGTTAGCCTTGGATGATTTCATGAGGGACCTCAGTTTCTTACTGATACTATTCAGGGATGTCTTTCCTTTTTGGGATTTGCTTTTTTTCTGAACTAGTTTCCTCCTTCTATTGTATAGCCTGTTTATTGCAGGGGTCCACAAAACTGGTTTCCTTCTCTTAGAGGAGTGAGTCCTGGTTTTGCTAGGGATGGCATGATCCATGCATCCTTGTAGGTGCTCACAGAGTGCATTTGTAAAGGTTTCTGCATCTTGGGTAGCGTTATCCTTTAGCGTGGGGGCTGTGAAACTTACCACCTCTGTCTTAAGTAAGGTGAAGTTTGCTTTAGAAAAGTTTTTACTGTGGTTTCCTTTGTTGGGGGTGGTGGTGGGGTGTGGACATCCAGAGTGATTAGTTTATGGTCTGATCTAACCAGTGACGGGTTGACCTCCGGTGTGGAACACTTGTATCCCATGTTAGTGATGACCAGGTCCAATATGTTTTCACCTCTGGTAGAAGAGTTTACCTGCTGATCCAGGGCATTTGAGTTGATGAATTCCAGGAAGCACTGGGCCTGGGAATTTGTACTTGAGTAGTTTTCCCAGTGAATGGCAGGGTAATTGAAATCGCCCAATATCAGGGTGTTTGGTAGGATCTTCATGTTTTCCAGTGTCTCCAGAAAGGCGGAGTGGTGGTCCTAGATTATGGAGGGTGATCTGTAGCAGGCCACAATTTGCATTGCAGATTTGCCAGATAATAGTTGCACATGGATGACCTCAGTGGTATCATGCTGCACCAATAACCTGGAGGTGTAGGTATCTTTGATGAATATGGATACACCCCCTCCTTTTGTGTTTCGGTCCGTGTTCTGTGGCCGAAACATGGGGTATGAGTTGTAGTCCAGTAGTGCTGGGGTGCTCTCTGGAGTCTTGAACCAGGTTTCAGTTACTGCACAGATGTCAACGTTCTCCATACTGACGAGTGCTTCGAGCGAGTGCATTTTGAGATTTAAACTCCTGACGTTGAGTAGCATAACCCTCAGTTTTTTGTTAATTGTGCTATTTACAGAGGTGGGTTTGACTTTTGAGCCTTGCCTAAAAAAGGCGCTATGGGGGCAGCAAGAGCCTTGGCCAGTATTCAAAAGCCTAAGGGTGACAGGTGCAAGCCGTCTCTTGGCTTAAATAGACAGACAGCCACCAGGTGTCTGTGGCTAACTTCATCTAAATGTATTACAGACGCCAAGCCACATGATACACGTCCTGAACTCTTACATAAGTTAGAAAAAACAGATGCCTTAAAATTATATTCATATATTACAACAGCTGCAAAACAGCTAAACCAAAACAAAAAATATGAGGATAAAAAAATCCACACACTTTTATGACTGGACAGTTATTTCACTGTATCTCTAAAGAAAGGAGAAAAGAGTTTGACATGCATTCGTTTAATCTCATAAAGCTGCAGACAATGTGATTAAAATACACTGAAAAATGGTTGGTAGCAACAATCACGCTCTGGACTACTTTGACATGTAACTACAATAAAATGATTGGCTTAAAAAAGCTGTACTGACAACTACCCTACACAAAATAAATCATCATTCTAACCATGGCTAGTGATCTTCTTTGGAACATGATATCCTGATATGGAATGTTTGATAATGTTTATGTTGATACAGAAAATGGATCTGAGAGTTTACAATGCACAAGAACCATTAGCTCAAAAAATATATATTCCTATAATGTTGCCATATGCACACCATGAAATGAGCCCTTATACATTAAAAAAGTGTTACTTTAAAAAAGTGTTAAGTGACTTCACCTGCAGTGTTAAATTGGTCAGGTAACAACTATGCAGCAACAAAGTAACACTCCAAGTGAAATGTTACTGTGTTTAACCATGCAGAAACCAGTGAATGTGGTACTTACACATTTGCTCCCCTCTGTTTGGGTTTCAATACCACTTCTGGTAATGTCTTGTCTTTGCTCCTTTCCATTTTGTCACTGAGTTTTTAATAATAGCTCTTTAAAATGTTGACATTTTCTTGTACAAACCTGCTTTTAGGAGACATTTCCATATGCAGTCACTATCTTGTGTTGTAAAAGACAGGTCAATATCACTGCCTCGGTCTTTGGTGTGCACCATACAGAATGACTGTTCTTGATCAAAACTCATGTAGCGAAACTCAATATTCTGCAATAAAGAACAGTATTCAGCACTCCTATATCATGCAGCCTATAGAAGTAAACTTTTTGATGGTTCATTTTCACAATGTCCAGCTATAAATTCATATATACAAGGTGTACTAATGTATACAGAGACACTAAGGTTCAGTGATTACTGCAAGATGTGTTATATTTTTGTGGTTTTGTCTATTTTAAAAAATAATAAAATGTTGTTCTTCTTTAGGCTTCTCCCGGTTAGGGGTCGCCACAGTGGAACTCCGGTCTGCTAATGATTGGCAATAGATTTTTACAGTGCCGAGGTGCCAGCTCGACGCCCAACCTTCAACGAATACTTTTTTTTAATGAGAGTTCACTACTTTATTGCTTCTTGTCCTAAAAGCTGCTTACAACTATCACACAGTAGCAATCACTCATTATGACTTCCTTTTCATTCTATTTTCCTTTGAAATCCCAGTCATGTATTGAAAACACCAGAACATTTATTTGGTCTTTTAGGGCAGTGACAAGGATTCAGACTGCAGTTCCAGCATTTTATGATTGACTCATAAATCTAGAGCTTGAGGACTGGACTGGAGAAGCAGGAGTGACTGGACAGTGGCCTGCCTTCTTAGCATGGGGGCAGAGAGTGGAAGTATCACAGCTGTGACCTCTCCTGGAGATTAGGCACTAACTCCACCAAGGTAAACCAGTCAGCTTAGGCCTGTATGAACTCAGCATGTATAAGCTGTTCATAAATGTGTACAGACATAAGCACACATATGTATGGATGACGCTCCCAAGGAATCTAACACGTTCTGTGAAAGATCATTTCACCATATGTATTCTTGACTGAAAAAAGTGATCAAAAGAACACTTGGGCAAATCTCAAAAAGGTTGTTTCTTACATCTGAGTACCAAGCCTCTCCCAAAATATACAAATAATATAATCAACTCATGACACTGCATATTCAGGGTAACGATGAATATTCCAGTGTAGCAATCTCCTTTGACAACATTTTTGGTCAAGTGGTAAAACCTGTGACTCATCATGCTGGTCAACCAAAACCCCATACTTAAGCATGCAGCAAACAGCCAGGGAAATATTAGAAAAAAATCATTTAACATTTGAAGAATGACAACAAATAAACAGCATCTCTTGCCAACACCACAAGTAAGTACAGCAGATTAAACCTGTCACTGGTGGAGAGGGAAGTGTATATGGTTGAAAAGAGTCAAGACACAGAAAAAGGGGATATCATTCTTATATTCTCAAAAAGGATTACTGTTTGTGATTGAGGCTAAGATCAGTGATTAATACTATTCAACGTTTTTGATTCTCAAGGAAAAGAAAAATAAAAAAGTGCAAGATCAAACAAAGTTAGGTAAAACTGTTTTATTCCTAGCATCCAGGCTAAAACACGTTCTTCTTTAGGCATAAAGTTCATTCATCTAAATTCCAAATACACTTAAATACATGCTAACAAACATCAGCTACAATGAGCTGGCCAGAACATTTTTCTTACAAATAATTGGTAAGGAACTAATGTAAAGTATAATCCTAGATCACCCACTCAATAATAGTTAAAAGTTAAAACATTGAATATATTCAAAATGCAAAATGTTTTAAACATTTCAGAATTGTGTTCCAATGTTTTCAAAGGTATTTAACTTCTCAAGGAAAAGAGATAATTCATTCTGCATTTAGAGCCAAGTCAGGACAGCCATGGGCAACTACATTCAGTTTTGAAGGTAATAATATCAGTAGAACAAATGCTGAGAAGAATACGTATGATGGCTACAAAATCATTAAAAGAAAGGCAGACTTATGAGCTGGACTCAAAGAATTGGGTCTGTAAAATTTAATAGATGAGCAAGACAAGGGTTTTAAAGCTGAAGCAACCAAATGAATCAAAAGTTGTAGCAGTAGAATTAGTAACGACTATAACCATCTTAGTTTGGACAGAGTGTCTTGAAAAAAGATAGAGGTTACCATGGAATAAAGAAGACACTCCTTCACAGAAAGTGTTGTGCCTCTCTACAACTTTCTCCAAGGAAAATTACCATAGATGATCAGATGGGCCACTTTAGATATGGTTATAATGTGTGGATATGCTTTTTTAGGAGAAAATGCTATAAGACATTACCCAGCCCAGAAAATAATGTTTTCAGTTCTGTAGTTCAGAACTACTACCCATCCTCAACATAGCCAGTCTATCAAGGCATTAGAGGGGCCACTTTCTGGCAGTCATGAACTTTATGTATATCTTCTTTCTATAAGTCAAACTACATGATGGTAACATTAACAATACAAAAGAACTGTGACCTTGTTTTTGGTGACAAATGCATCAAGCAGATTGATGCGATCAAAGTAAACAAGGAACAGACTAAAAAGCAGCCACACATACAAAAGTAACAAATGTATCAGTTCTGTGAAGGGATGAGAGGAAATCTGTTAAAAGTTAATGTTTATTGAATATACATTGAACATTTTCACCTTCAAACATCAAGGCTTCAGTACCACTCTGATGATGTTTGAAGATGTTATTCTTAAGTTAGCATCATAATAAACGTTTTTTTAAATCTTAAACATTAACAGAACTAGTGCTATCTGAAATAAGCTGGAATTATCCTGAATTTGTTGCACGATGATGACTTGACCTTCATTACGGAAACCTGGTCAGATGAAAATGTTCATCCTTAGCTAGTGGCTGTAGGCCGTCCAGATTCTCTGTAACACAATGCATTAGCCTGGACAGGACTGATAGTGTGGTGGCAATGTATTCTCTTCAGTGCTGTGTCTGACCAAATAGAATGCAGGAAAACCAAGTCATGTGACTAGGTCTTGGAAAACGGTACAAACCATGATTTCTTCCTCATTTAATCTCTTCCCAGTAGCATGAGGATGTTCTTTCAAGAGAATATGGACGTCTTCATTGACTCACTGTTGGAGTCCCCACACAAGTTAGTTTTGGTTGACTTAAATTCTTGGGAGGAAGTAAAAAAAGGAGACTGTGGTACCATTTGACTAATACCAATGTATAATGAAGTGCTATAGCTTCACTCCTGTCATTATGTCTGCAGCCCAGTATTCTGAAAATACCCTGGATTTGATATTCCACTCTTGGTCAGGCTACCACTTTATTCTGTTGTAAATGTACCCTGATATAGCTCCCTTACCTTTAAATGGCAGAAGGAAGGAACATGAATAGTGTAAGTAATGAATTATGCATGCCTGCCTTCCATAGGTTTTTTTGAATCATCCATGTAGGTAATAGAGATGAGGCTCTTCAAGCCTAAAACAGAATACACACTGGAATTGCCTGGATCATTATATCTATCTATCCACAGGATCTACTTCTTGAGACTTGGAATTATGCTGTTATTCATAGTTTTAGGAACCATGATGGTGGTAAATCATAAATGGAGACACATTAGCCTCTTTGATGTCAAGAGTAGAGGTTAGCCATTATCAAGTGCAGGTCATTCATAAAACAGTAACTTTTTATGTCTAGAGTAAAAGATGCACATAATTGATTGGTCGCCCTTTTGGGTAGTGGGCAGATGGTGAAACCCATCCTGTTTGCATTCTTGTAAATCACTTTCTGCTGCTGAATATGACTTAGTTATTCCAGTCTCTGGAGTTAAGCTGGCATCACCAAGGAAAATTTCCTCTTCAAGATAAGTTCAGCAAACGTATGCAGGGTCTGTCATGATGTGTTTCTGATTTTTGGATTATGAATAACATATTCTTGGTTTCAACCTGCATTCCACTACCACTGGCTTGGATACATGACCAAGAGTTCTGACTATTGTCTGCCTTTTCATGCTGGGTACAGTTGTCTATCAGAACAGCTATTCTTCTTTATGTCATATGATCTTTGCATCTGCATTAAAGAAGACCTTGGTGAACCCTATAGAGAAGAATTGTATTGCAGATTTTGATGATACATACTACCCCATTTTAGCCTACCATCTATTGGTAAGGTTATGGAGAAGGTTGTTCACTCACAGATTGGTTCCATGTTAAACATCTTTTGAGTTCATGACCTTTTCCAGTCAGGATTTTGCACTTGATGGAGTAGAGATTTGGCCCTTATTGGGCAAATTAGATAGCTAGCAGTGAGAGATCAAAGTTATCATTCTGTTTTGACCTAACTGATCTCTCATTGGCAATTTATGTTGTGCATCCCTATACCCATTGCATCATCTCTTGGCATGCCGTGGAGCTGAGGATAATCTTCTAAACTGGTTTGCCTCCTACCTTTCAGGACAGTAGGTAGTGTCAGAGATTAATGTTTCATTCTGCCTGCAAGCTTGTGTCACTGCTACACACATGATGTGCACTTGTACCTCTCCAATTTGTAAGGACAAGATGTCTACTGCTAACTGCATTGTTAACGACTTGCAATGCATTCTGAGTTGGCAGAATAATGATCACCTGAAGCTCAACTCTTCTAAACTGCAGCCAACTTAAGGAAGTCCAAGTGTCCAAGAACCCAAGATTTTTTAAAGCTGCAATAAGGTGAAATTTGTAGATAAGGTGAGTAGTATCAGTATGTTTCTGGATGACAGAATGATATTCAGGGATGGCTATTGTCATTAAGCCATCATACTTTCACCTTAGCAACATAACCCTATTTAAGAATCCTCCTACTCCACATAATCACTTAGTGCATCTATTGGGATCCTTCCAACTTGATTACTACTGCCTCCTCTACCTAGGGCTTTCCAAATCAAAACTTAATTACACCATCTGAGACAGATTTCTGTAGATTAGTACAGAGGATTAAGGCTATATACTGTTAATGAACATCATCTTGTAATCCGGGGTTTTACTCTCTCATTCTCTGTGCCTGTTGTCTGACTCTGAACTCCTAAGCCTCCATTAAAATGGGCCTCAATGCAATTAACAAAATATGTCTATAAATCAATAAAAGTATCACTCAGGATGCCACTGCTTGGTTACTTGGGAGCAGTCCTAGTAATAACTTGCAATACAGTATGTTACTTAGTTAACTGAGGCCCACCTCATAAAGAATCTCCTACAGTTTCATACTGTATGAAGCTGCCTTTACCCTCTGTGGTATATGAATAAATGGAACAGAAGTGCAAATTCATAGCATACAGAGATGAGATGCACTGCACATTTTTGAAAATAAAGATGCCTGTGATGTAAATTAAACACATTTCTATTTTTCAAACATAATTATCACTCCAATAGCTTAATAGGATTAATGAGAATTAGATAACCCTGTCTACTGTAGCCCCCTTTTAAAACTAAGAAGTTTATATATTTTTATTTAGTTTTTATTGACCTAGTTTACCCCACTAAGGCTATGGCTTGGTTCATGGGAGACACAAGAATAATCTTAGATGGGCTGACTTGGGTGTATTTTTTAAATGCCTTTGTTATATTATCACTTAAGACACTTAAGATATAGGGAACAGAACATTAACAGACAAGAAAAGAAAACAAACCATACTAACATTTTTCCTTTTACATGCATAATACATCAAATAACTTTCCTTTCTTTATAACTATCATCAGTCCACCATTATAACATTTGCTCAGTTCCTGCCCTCCCTTAAACCTCACTTCTCATCTTTCTAATCATTATTCTGTATGTACTGTTCCCACAGTTACCATTTATTTCTATGTAATTATTCCTTCCCTTTCCGAAAGGTCTCTCTTCCAATTCTTTTATCACTTTTATAACATTCAGTACCTCAAATGCAGTTGACTTAGATTTTGATTTCCATTTTCTAGGAATTGTTTTTTTCGCAGCCAACAAAATTAAACTTTACAAGGCCTTACTACTTTAAAGTAATTCAGATCCTCTGTCCTAGTTCAAAATGGCTAGTTCCTTAGTTACAGCCATTTGTTCACACAGTATTTCTGACAGAGTACTCTGTAGGAAACCTTCCAATTTGTTACACCACCAAAACATGTTTCCAGTTACCACTTTCTTCCCTATCACACTTCCAGATTTGGGAGTAATTTGGCCTAGCAACCTGGAGAAATTACTTTCTTTCTATCAACCTGTCTGTCAGTCTATCTATTTATCTGTATAGCCATTTATTTCTTGGTAAGTGATATGAGATCTTCTTCATCCACCTGAACTACCACCAACTCAATGAAAATGGACCCTCAGTTTAATTTCTCATCTGAAAGATTGCACATTAGGACTACAGCAATCCAGTCATGCACTGCCATGTTAGTAATGGAAAACGAATCCAAGCAACATTTGTGAAAATGCAGCCTACATCATCCTGACCTTGTCAGCATGAAGTGTTAATGCCCTACATATTAAACTAGTGACACTGATTTACTTTGTGAGCTATAAGCTTGCGTTGTTTTATTCAGTAGTGTAGCATTTGAAACCTAATGCTTTAAGATGAATTTGCAGGAGACCCAGAGCTGAAGGAACAATTCCTTGATATGGAAACTGCCTGAAATTATTCTCACCAAGTGTTGCTGTACAGTTACTTCAGTTGCAATGGAATAGAAAACAGGGGGGGGGGGTAAGAACTCAGCCTCCCCTACCCCAACATCCTTTAAAATGTTAATTGTGTGTTATTGCTTTGTTCATATTTTGAATAATTGACAAGCTGATAGAACATTAATTTACATCAAGTTCTTCAACAAAGATTATTGTCAATGTTCTACCCATCAGTCAGTCTGCTGACTATTTTACTTTCACTTGTTAAAAAGATGATGGAACTTTAAAAACTTCATCTCAGAGGTAGCTGCTTCTTCTTCTGGGACAGAACTAACACCTCAAGACCTCTGAAATACATTTGATGATTTTCATTTCCACTGCTTCACTCTAAGCAGCAGGTATATTTCACTCACCTGAAGATATCAGGACAATGTAATCTGCAAACATCAAATATACAACTCTCATGCTCCCAAACTAGGTATTGTTCAGATTTTTAAAGGCCTCTGATTTTTGCTTATATAAATTAAAAACATATAATGTACACATAAATGTACTGAAGATTTATGGAACAAATTGCCACTAATGGCAGAAAGTGTTCCTTGCATTTATAGTAAATTGTGTTATAAACACAGAGCCAGTCCACTGTCACAGTGGTAAAGTATCCATCTGCACTGCTGGTAACCCATGTTCAAGACTAAGAAGGGATGGCTGAAAGGATCAGTCAGAAGGATAGAATTAAATGGTGGTTTGCCTGTTCTCCTACACAGGATATGAGAGGGTGTGGGTACTGTTATAGCCTGAAAGATTTCTCTCGTAAAGGCTAGGATACTCTGTAGTGCATTGTAGTAGAATGCATGGAGAAGAATGAAACATGGGGCATGTGCAGAGGATGCATGATGTCATACATATTACTCCTACAATGACAGGGACTGTGACCAACTACTGCTGTATGATGGTTCATGCAGAAGGATGAAACATGGGGCATGTGCACAGCATGCATGATGTCATACACATTACTCCTCCAGTGTTAGGGACTGTGACCAACTACTGCTGTATGATGGTTCATGCAGAAGGATGAAACATGGGGCATGTGCACAGCATGCATGATGTCATACACATTACTCCTCCAGTGTTAGGGACTGTGACCAACTACTGCTGTATGATGGTTCAAGCAGAAGGATGAAACATGGGGCATGTGCACAGCATGCATGAAGCCATACACATTACTCCTCCAGTGTTAGTGACTGTGACCAGCTACTGCTGTATGATGGTTCATGCAGAAGGATGAAACATGGGGCATGTGCAGAGGATGCATGATGTCATACACATTACTTCTCCAAGTTAGGGACTGTGACCAATTACTGCTGTATGATGGTTCATGCAGAAGGATGAAACATGGGGCATGTGCACAGCATGCATGATGTCATACACATTACTCCTCCAGTGTTAGGGACTGTGACCAACTACTGCTATATGATGGTTCATGCAGAAGGATGAAACATGGGGCATGTGCACAGCATGCATGATGTCATACACATTACTCCTCCAGTGTTAGGGACTGTGACCAACTACTGCTGTATGATGGTTCAAGCAGAAGGATGAAACATGGGGCATGTGCACAGCATGCATAAAGTCATATACATTACTCCTCCAGTGTCAGTGACTGTGACCAGCTACTACTGTATGATGGTTCATGCAGAAGGATGAAACATGGGGCATGTGCAGAGGATGCATGATGTCATACACATTACTTCTCCAAGTTAGGGACTGTGACCAACTACAGCTGCATGACGGTTCATGGCACCATTGAACTGGCTCAATGAGCATCCTGAATCTCCAGCACTCTTGTGGAGTACCTGACATGTACCCCCATCAAAGAAGATGGGGGAATTATTCAAGAATAGACACAGTCAGAATTACCTAAAAGAAGCTATTTAGATACTCTGAATAGCAATAGGAAACAAGATAATAGCCTGAGGGTTAAAATAACTGGCTGAGAAGTGATGGGTATAAAGAAAAAATATACACATCTAAAAAATATATTTGGATATCCAGCTCATGACCCCAACATGTTCCATTTACCAAGTTTTGGAATTTTGTAGTTTGAAACTAGTTTTCTGCCAGAATAGCACTATTTTTATCATGGTGGTAGTTTATGAAATGATGTCATTTCACCGGGTTATAAAGTTACTTCAGATGAGGGCATGTGAATTTTTGTTGGTTGTACTTATTTATTTGTTTATTTGTTCATTCAGATGAAGATATATATCTATATTAAAATGATGAAAGCTCACAAACGTGAACACCAGTACATCGACACATAAACGTGGAAGTAATACTACAGCGAAGGATGTAAACAGCGAAAATTACAACACTGAACGTATTTCGTACAGCAACAGTGCCAAACAGGTAAGTAAAACCTAAGTAAACAAAGTTAAATAAACTGACTTTTGCAGGGCCACACCCCCTCTACTTAAATATACCAACTTTGAGATCGCACTACACTGGGGAAAAGGATATATTTCCTCTTCCCCACGATCACCCTGCTGGACAAAGAAATACGTTTGTCATTGTATTTTTCGCTGTTTACATCATTTGCTCTTGTACTACTTTGATGTTTATGTGTAGATGTACTGGCATTCACATTTGTGAGCTTTCGTCATTTTAATATAGACCCACACACACACACACATATATATATATATATATATATATATATATATATATATATATATATATATATATATATAGACTGGTTGGCAGTATGAATTTATGGAATGAGGTTTTTAATCCTATTTTTCACTTTTAGTATGAATGCCAATGACAATGTGTTAAAGAATACTTAGGACATGCATATTTTATTAGTTAGGGTAGGTAGGGTATAATTTTACATGTGGTAGGAGTTTTTTTTACTACTATTACTATTTTTGTTTATTGTTTGCATTAGGTATGCTGACTTTAGGTACAAGGGTGGGTGATGGAATCATTAAGGGGTGAGTTTAGCATTATAGTTATGCAGCAATGTGTGTTGAACAGTGTGTCTGTCTTCTGGTGCTCAGAAATGAGGAAAGTGTTTCAGCAGTCAGTCGCTGAGATGGAAGGTACCAATAAGAAGATGGCTGTTAGATTACTGCATGAAATATCATATTTACAGTTACACTGATGTTTACATAACTTTTTTAATGAGGGTTTTTTATTTATTCAATGTTTTAGTTACATTTTCAAATATTGTTTTAGGTGTATGTTGACTACAGGGAAAAAGGTGGATAGGAGTGTTTCTTTAAAATATATGATAACATTGCATCTGCAATGCATGTTTGCTTTTTCAGAAATGTCCTTCTCTGGCTGCCTGCTGTGGATCAGATTTGAATGGACGTTTCTTTCATTTTGAGAATGTGGCTTCTTTCCATTTTTTTCTACTTTTCAATTGGAAAGTGCAGTTGTATACGTTGAACTTACCATAACAGTAAATGTTAGAATGATCACTCCCACAGTAGCATTAGCAATATATGTGTGTGTGTGTGTGTGTGTGTGTGTGTGTGTGTGTGTGTGTGTGTGTGTGTGTGTGTGTGTGTATATATATATATATATATATATATATATATATATATATATATATATATATATATATATATAAATTTATATATATATATGTTATATCCTGCCAAGGATATAACATCTGGACAGCTTCCAAAGCTTCAAGACAGCTTCCATGCATCCAAACTGTCAAGCAGCTTGAGCTGAGCTGACTAAAAGACAAGTCTGGGCATGATGACCTTTGGTGCTTTAGTGCCAACAGAGAGGGGGAGGTTGAGACCTGAAAGGACAATACTAGGAACAATAAATAAACGGCACAATGGCATGAAAATTATAGAACCAACTGATATTGCCAATATCCTGGCAGATAGGTTCAGTGCTAACTTTACCCCCCCCCCACCCCTAAAGGACCCATATCTATACAGGAAGAATGCGGAGTCCCTGTAATCACAACTATGCAGGTAAAAGATGCACTCTCTAAAGCCAAAAACACAGCATCCATGGTACCGGACAACATCCCAGGCTGCGTTTTACACGAACTTCAGAACGAACTGGATCCTCACTTAAGCACCATGTTCAATAATAGCCTCGCATCAGGCTTTGTGCCCACTGAATGGTGCACAGCAACAGTTATCCCACTCCACAAAGGGGGAGCCATCACTGATCCCGGCAGCTATCGACTTATTAGCCTGACGAGCCTGGTCTGAAAGGTCATGGAACGTATCATCATGGAGCTCATTAACAAAGACATTGGTAACCTCCAAACTCTGGATCCCACCCAGTTCGGGTTTGTGAAAGGCAGATCATGCCTCCTGAACCTGATCGACTTCTTTGAGGCAGTCACCAAAGCCGTAGATGAGGGTAAGGTGGTTCACACAGCCTATCTTGACCTCGCCAAGGCTTTCAACACCATCCCCCATTCTGAAATTATAGCTAAACTCACTAAACTAGGTATAAATCCCTATGTCACAAGATGGGTTGCCAACTGGATCACTGACAGAACCCACATTGTAAAAGTTGCAGACTCCAAATCTGACCTCAAAGCAGTGACAAGTGGAGTACCACATAGGTCCGTCCTGGGACATCTCCTGTTTGGTATCTACTTCTCTGAAGTACAGGCTAACACAGAAGGCTTCTGGCTAATGAAGTTCACAGATGACTGCAAACTAGGAGCCATAGTCAAGTCCACAAATGATGCGGACATCCTACAGAAGGGCCTCGCTGAGACAGATGCCTGGTGTCAGAGCCATGGCCTCAAGCTCAATGCCAAAAAGTGCAGTGTCATCCCCTTTGGCAAAAACTCTGCACGCATGAACTACCACATAGGCAGCAATCTACTTAACACCGAATGTGTGATAAGAGACCTTGGGACCCAGGTGGACAGTAGTCTCTCCTTTGATAGTCACATCACCACAGTAGTCAGGAAGTCCATCTATGTGGCACACCTCATCATAAAAGGGTTCTCATCCATGAAAAAAGAGGTCATTGTTCCTCTCTACACAACACTCATTAGACCCATTATAGAGTACAATGCCCCTTTTGGAATGTACCTCACAAGACATCTGTAGCAGCTGGAAAGGCCACGGAAGTACCTCACAAAGAGGATTACTGGCCTCAAACAAATGTCCTACACTGACCGTCTCAAAAAACTCCAGCTTTACTCCATAGCATATCGCCTACTCCAAGGTGATCTCTGCCTAACATATAAAGCTATGTCAAACCCAGAGCTGCTGGGCATGCTACGCCTAAAGAAATCTCAATCTCTCCAAGCTACACGCTCTAGGGACCTAAACCTTGTCACCACAATAAACAGGACTTGCTGGAGGGATAGATTCCTGTCCCAGAAACTTCCCATGCTCTGGAACAGGCTACACATCTATGTCAAGCAAAGTTCTTCATTAGCACTCTTCAAGAAAAATCTTGAGTGGATGGGAAATAGGAAATACACCCTGGGGATCACTTCTGTATCTCTGCTCAACAGTGGCACAGGAAAATAACTTTCTTGGGTGGCGTAAGCCAGGGAACCTTGTTGGCTAGGCTTACGTAGGCCCTTGGGCCAATAACCTAGTACCTACCTATGAACCTATGTCTACATCTAGGCATAAAACCACACCAAAAACAAGAGGGATGAAGGGAAGGAAGCAGCTACTGCAGCATTGCTCATTCAAACATCCACTGTTATGTTAAGTTCAACTTATACAACTGTACTATGTTCTTCATAGGGATCACTGCTGCAGTAGCCTTAGCTATAAGGTAGATTACCATAGCTAACTATATTTTGGAGGTAGAAGGAGAAGGGTACAGCAGCCCCTGGAGAATTGTCCTAGCAAAACTTGATCTAGACCTAGTGAAGGAATCAACCGTATAGTGCTTTGTAAAACTATGTACAAGGACCAAGTAGCAGCTTCTAGAATAAAAAATGCAATCCTTTCCAAGAAGCCATAGATGAAGCCAAAGCCCTGGTATACTGTGCCTTGATCCTGCAAGGAATAGATTAGACAACCATTTGGAAAAAATCAGTTTTGACTCAGGTTGTCCCTTCTGCTTACCTTCACAAGAAATGAACAATTGATTTGAAGATCAGAAAAATTTAGTTCTGTCATGTAAGTACTTGAACTGTCTGTGGACATCCAAAAGATGGAGTATCTTATCTACCACATTTTTAGGTTCAGGAAAGAACATGGGGAGGTGGAAAATTTGGCTTAAAGTAAATTCTGCACCACTTTAGACATAAAAGAAAGCTTAGTTCTCAAAGAAAGCTTGTCCCTATGGACAATGAGATAGGGCTGACTCACCATAAGAGCTTGCAGCTCAGATACCCTTTTTGCAGAAGTCACTGCAATCAGTAAAATTGTTTTCAATGTTAAGAACCTCAAGTCAGCCAGATTAGCTGGTTCAAATGGAGCAAGTATTAACTTCTCTAGCACAAAATTAAGATCTCAAGGAGGGGTCACAGTCTTTCTATTAGGCCTCTTATGCAAATCCCTTTCAAGAACATTTTGACATGAGGCAGCATTGAAAAAGGAGGATCCATGGGCAGACATATTGAAATGACCAATAAATGAACCTTGACAGAGGAATAAGAAAGGCCATAGGATAGTAGCTCATACAAATACTGTAAAACCAGAAAACAACTAGCCCTGAATGGGTGCTGGTTATGGTGTTGGCACTAACTAGAAAACCTTTCCCATTTGCTAATACAGGGTTTTCTAGTAGCAGGCTTTCTTGACTCCATTAGTACCTTCTGCATACTCTCAGAAAACAGGTGCCTAAAAGTAATTAAAACCCTGTCATCCAGGCAGTCAACTGAAGCTAATTAATGATGAGGTGTATCAAACAACCCTGGTCTTGTGAGGAAGCTTGTAGTAATTGCCCCTGGCCATTTCTAAATGAAAAAAGAACCATGATTGCCTGGGTCAGAAGGGAGTCACCTCAATGATCTTGGGGGATTCCATCTGAATCTTCAGCTGTACCCTGGATATCAGTGGAAAGGATGGAAAGAATTACAGGGACATTCCTGTCCAAAGAAAGGAAAAGGCACCTGCCTTCCAGGCCTTCTTGTGTGGAGTACTGGAACAGAATTTTGCCAGCTGACTGTTTAGAGAGGAGGCAAAGAGGTCTGTCTGAGAAATTTACCACACATTAATTAAATGTTGGAAGATCCCATGATCTACTTACCACTTCTGAGGGTCTACACTGGTTCTGCTTAGCTTGTCTGCCCCAAACTTTTGCTATGACAAAATGTAGTAAGCCAGTAATGTGAGAGTATGCTGTAAAACTACATCCCAAGCTAACATGATTTGTCTTCAAAAGGGGTATGACTTGTTTCCCCCTTGCTTACTGATGTATCATATGACTGCTGTATTGTCTGTAACCACTTGAAGAGGTACTGGGATCCAAAGATGATACTGAGCTGAGTGTCTTGATCAGGGTGACCATCTCCTTTTATATTTATGTGCTTGTGTATGTCCTTGTTGTCCCCCACCCCCTTCACTTTTATCCCACCAGAAACTGCTCCCTAAGCAAAGACCAAAGTGTTTATAGTGACTGACTGCATTGAAGCAGGAAGGGAGAAGGAGAGACATGGAGTTAAGGATGTCTGTTGTCTCCAGCAAAAGATGTCTCTTCTGACAAATGCCAGTACTGAGATCTGAAAAGATAAAGGGTGCCGATGGTGTAACCAAAGAAATTTCAGATACCACTGTCCCTTTCTTATGTGGAGTCTTCACAGGGATATTATAAGAATCATAGATGCTGTAAAACCCAAAATCCTGGCGTCTATATTACGTGATCGAACAGTTAAATGTTCAAACACGTTATAATCGACCCCTAAATGTCAAAACACTGTAATGTTGAATGGCAAAAAAAAAACCATAAAAACACCCAAACAAACCATAAAAATACTCTAAGCAGGGGAGCAAGCTGCTACTTAAATATACCAACTCCGAGATCACACTACAGTGCACTGTACAGAGATCTCCATTGAACCATTCAACATTCTGACGGTTCGACATTTGGGAGTCGATTATTACGTGTTCGAACATTTCACTGTTCGATCACGTAATATAGAGCCAGATTCAGAGGCATTCCCTCACAGTGACCAAAGCCTGAGTGAAAACCTTTAGAAATAGATCTAGATAAAGATATATCTTTTCCTGTTGAAAGAAAGCTATTTGAACTGAGGTGTCTAGTTGACATCTCAGGGACACAATTCTGTGTGAGAGAGTCAAGAACAACTTTTGAATGTTCTCTTGGAATCCCAATTTGTGCAAGAAATCTCTCACCCAAGAGACAGAGAGAGAGAGACAGAAATTCCTGACATCTTGAAAAAGACTCTGCAAAGATAATCTAGTCTTCTGAATATGGAAAAATGTATATAGCCTGTAACCTGCAATGAGCTATAATCAGAGCTAGAGACTTTGTGAACACTCCTGGTACAGTGGATAGTCCAAAGGGTAAGGCAGAACACTGTTAACATGACCCAGACACACAAAACCAAAAAATATCTGAAGTCTGGAAGAACAAGAAATGTGGTGATAAGCATCTTTTAAGTCTAATGTTACCAGGAAATTTGAAAAAAGGAAGAAGAGGTAACAGGTTGTGAAGTGACAACATTTTGAATTTAGAAACTATCAGAAACAGATTTAGAAAAGAAACATCCAGAACTGGTCTCCAAGCATTTTCTTTCTTTCTTTGGCACAAGGAACACCCTTGAATAAAACCCCTTCCCCATCTGGGAAGCAGGAAATTGTTCTATCGCTCCTTGGGACACCATGTGATGAAAAACAGGTGGAAAAAAAAGAGTCTGCTCTGCAGAATTAGGAACAACCACCTGGAAAGGAGGAATTTCCTCCCACTGCCATCTGTAACCTTGGTGAATGATTTTCAGATCCCATTTGTCTGAAACAATCTGTTGCCAAAAACGGAGATTCAGACTTTCTGGAAGAGAAAAGTGATTAAGGTGGGAGTGGGTCACAAGGTCACTTGAACAGTCATTCAGACTTGTTGGATTGTCCTTTGTTTTGGGAGGTTTGAGACTTCTTTTTGGAAGCCACTTGCCATTTCTTCTTAAACGTCTATTCATCTAAATTCTGTTGAGGCCGTTTATTCTGTTTTTTTTGCCAAAATTGGATAAGGAGAAAGAAAATCCCTTGGATAATTTGGAAAAGGAGGTCTTAAAAATCTTAGAGATTCCCTGGATCAGCTTGCCCCTTTCATCACAGTTTTGATCACCTATGCCACAGAGGGGCCAAATACTAAATCTGTATCCACGAGAGAATTTAAAATCTAATTTTTCCCATCATCTGGGATGTTCTGATAATGTAGTTAAGCAAACCTCCTTAAAACAGTACCAGTGGTCATAGCTCTAGAAGAAGTATCAACAGAGTCATACACACACACACTACAAACAACCTGTGCAATAGAAGAAACTTATATTATTTAAACACAATTTTTCTTCAAAAGAAAAAGCTGTAGATAAAACATTCCTCATACTTTCACAATTTGTCAGAACAAACTTTAAGATATGAGCCTAACAATTCAAAATTCTGAAACTCAAAGTTGCACATGAATACACTTTTCCCCGTGACTATCAATAATTGTCATGTGCTTATTAGAAAGAGTAGAACTGGAATTAACAAAGTGCTTAGCAGCAGTGGAAAGGCTATAGCTGCTGGGTCAGGTTTGGAGACTGTATATAAATGTAAAAGATTTAGGAACTTTATACATCCTATCTACCTTTTTAGGGATAGCTGGCTAACTATCAAGAAAATTGCCAGGTAGTAAGAAACACATCCTCCAAAGCAAACAGGACATGAGGAATGGGTGCAGGTTCTGGAAAATCCTTCTCTAACAATGCATAGTATTTTCTGAGGGACTGAGGAACCTCACTGTTCTAAAACTAAAAACACTAGAACATTCCAGAAATAGTCTCACAGAAACAGAATCCCCCACTGGGAGAATCAGAAACTGAGCTCTCCGTTGAGTCTGAATCAAAAATCTGAGGACAAAACCTTGACTCCTTCACTGCATCTTCCTGTTCATATTCAGAATCTTGTATCTCTTCAGAAAAAGAATAATCCCCCTTTCTTTTACCAGAAATTACTTTACAAGAATGATCAACAGCCTGAATTAAACTCTGAGTCAATCTAAGTAAACTACTCCTATCCAAAGATATATATTTTTTTTCTACCCCATCCTGCTCCCTAATGCTCACTGTGGATGTGCAATAGCCATAATCAGAGGTTAGAAAGCCCTGGTAAAGGAACAACTGAGGACCGACAGTAATTGGCCGTCTCCCAGTGTGTACTACCTAACAAGGACTCTGAACCCTGTATTCCTGGACTTCTCATAACCAATAGGTTAGAAAGGGCTCAGTCTTGGGACCCCTCTTGTTTGGTATCTACTTCTCAGAGGTACAAACAAACACGGAGGAACTATGGCTAACAAAGTTCGCAGACGACTACAAACTGGGAGCCATAATAGAGAATCCAAATGATGTAGACATCCTTCAAAAGGGTCGTCCAGATACAGATATGTGTGCCAAAACCATGACCTCAAACTAAATGCCAAAAAGTGCATTGTTATCCCCTTTGGGAAAAACAAAGTACCTATGAACTACAATGTAGGTGGCGGCCCACTTATCACAAAGAGTGTGATAAGAGACCTAGGGACTCAGGTAGGCAGTAACCTCTCTTTCGACAACCACATTGCTAAAGTGGTTAGAAAATCCTACTACATGGCCCACCTTATCACAAAGGGGTTTGCATCTAGGAATAAAGAAGTTATTGTCCCCCTTTACACATCACTAATTAGACCCGTTATTGAATATAATGCTCCATTTGGGATGTACCTAGCAAGACATCTGCAGCAGCTGGAGAGGCCTCAAAAATACCTCACAAAGAGGATAAAGGGCCTTAAGCAGATTCCCTATGCCATGAGGCTAAAAAAACTCAGATTGTACTTGGTCACATACTGGCTACTCAGAGGTGATCTCTGCCTGACATACAAGGCTATGTCAAACCCCAAATTGCTAGAAATGCTCCACCTAAGGAAAACCCAATCCGCCAGAGCTACACGCTTAAGGGGCATAAACCTGACATCATCAATAAACAGGACATGTTGGAGGGACAGATTTGTGTCCCAGAGACCCCCCCTTGCTCTGAAACAGGGTCCCCATATAGGTGAGGCAGAGTTCCTTGTTGGCACTCTTCAAGAGAAATCTTGATGAGTGGATGGGAAACAGAAAATTCACCCCGGGAATCACTTGTGTGGCCCTGCTCGACAGGGGTGCAGGTAACTAAACCACCTGGGAGGGAGTACTATAGCACAAAATTTATGGCTAGGCTTAATTATGCCCTAGGGCCAATAGCCTAGTACTTACCTATGAACCTATGAACCTATGAAAATCCTACCTCCTGCATTATGGATACTTGCACATCCCAAGGTTCACTAATATAATTCCCTACCTTCAGCTTACCAACTGCCCTTCCTGCCTTTACTACTCTTACTCTTGTACAGCATTAACTGGAACCCATTGCTAGCCCCTTCAGCTTTTAATAAATTTAGGTCCTGACAGAAATGCTAAGCAGCTAAACTTCATAGAGTGAACTTTACTTTTCAAGCAGTCAGACCTGTAAGTCACCAACCTAACTCTGACTGATTGTTTCCAGCCAGTAAAGATTCCAGGGTGGTTGTTAAGCTAATCTCATGTCTCCTGTGATTTCTGGCTTTTCAGTGAACCAGGGCACTCCCATGAGTCTTTGCGGCATTTAAAGTTCCTATTTGGCACCATACACCATTTTCTACCCCATTCTGCTCCCTAATGCTCATTGTGGATGTGCAATAGCCGTAATCAGGTATTTCAATGCTGTTTTATAAAAGTTAAAACTGCCATACCTGACACTGCAATTACGTTTTATTGAGCTAAAATGTTGTAAATAGGAGTCGCATTTAATGTCCTGCCTGTATTGTAACCCAGTAAGCAAGGGTAAATGCACAATGACTAGATTTGCAGAGTACTAGTTTAATTATACACTGCAAGGCTTATATTTGGAAAACACGATACCTCGTGCTTTCACAACATAGTGGAAATGCCATTTTCTTGTTGCCATTTATACAAATAATAAGATTGCAAAGGGATTGCACAGCTGAGTATACAAGTACCCACTTACACTGTTAAAGTGTGCCGCTAAGGTAATTAAGGAGTATACCTTTTCCTACGTTATAGAGTTGTGGAATCTTAGTCCTCAGCCAGTAAAAACAGTACGGCGTCTTAATGAATGTCACAGTTGCATAAGGAAACACAATAATTTGTTGAAAGGAGATATTTCCTGATGTTCTTAATGTACTGAATCTTATTTACCTACTGTTTAAAGAAATGCTCTAAGGAAACACAATAATTTGTTGAAAGTCATAGTTGATATAAAAAGAACTGCATAAGGAAACACAATAATTTGTTGAAAGAAGATATTTCCTGATGTTCTTAAGGTACTGAACCTTATTTACCTACTGTTTAAAGAAATGTTCTAAGGAAACACAATAATTTGTTGAAAGGATATATTTCCTGATGTGTTTAAGGTACTGAACCTTATTTACCTACTGTTTAAAGAAAGGTTCTCAAAGGTGTGGTTTAATTAATTGAACCCTGTATTCCTGGACTTCTCATAACCAATGTATCCTTAGTAACTCACTAATGCTTTTACATCCTACCTCCTGCCTTGCAGTGTATATTTAAACTAGTACTCTGCAAATCTAGTCATTGCACATCCCAAGGTTCACTAATATAATTCCCTACCTTCAGCTTACCAACTGCCCTTCCTGCCTTTACTTCTCTTACTCTTGTACAGCTTTAATTGGAACCCATTGCTAGCTCCTTCAGATTTTTCTAATTTAGGTCCTGACAGAAATGCTAAGCAGCTAAACTTCCAAGAGTGAGCTTTACTCTTTAAGCAGTCAGACCTGTAAGTCACCAACCTGACTCTGACTGATTGTTTCCAGCCAGTAAAGATTCCGGGGTGGATGATTCCAGGGTGGTTCTTCCTGCTCCGTTCGCCCTGCGGGCTCATTCCAATCCCTACCCTGCCCCTAAATTCCACCCGCCCCAGCATGCTTACCTTTATTCTTCCCTTTCTCCACCCAGCCAGCCTAATTACCCAATAGTAGCTCTTCCCTCATTACTCCACCTACTTACAGCCATCCCACTTAAAGACATCACTCTCTCTCCCTCCCTATCAAAGTCCCCTCCTTCTTCTAATTCTAAGAAAACCTTTATCTCTTTCTCAAACCCTCTCTTCTTCATAGCTATCTCTCTTCTCCAAATCTATACCTATCATTTCCCCTTAGCACAGATATACTTGCCTTAATTCTCCGCACTCTCCAGGCCCCCTGCCTCCTGCTTGTATTCCTAATTCCCTTATGCTATGCCAGATCATATTCCTCCAATGATTGTCCAATATTACCTTTAACAATAACTACCACACAAACCCACCTTCACCTTCAACCCTACTCTCATTTCCATTCTATCTCCTCTTCCCTTATTCAGCCTAACCCTCTGCACCTATTTCACCCTAAAATCTTCATCATCCACAGCTAAGATACTGACACCTAAACTAATCTTAGATTTTCCTAAACTCCTACTTTGCAAACCTAAATGGCTAAAGGTTATTTCCTTTAACAACCTAGTCTTAGCTGGTGATATCCATCCCACCTGTGGTTCTAGTCCCTCTATTGACAACACCTACCCATTATCTCCTTCCTCCCCCCACAACACCATTAATATCTTCACTATTAATGCTCAGAGTCTTAATAAAATTCACCAATTTCAAGCTTAGCCATCTCTGAAACTTGGCAAAAAACCCATATCTCTGACTCTAAAATCATGCCCTCAAGATTTCATACTCTCAGAAATTACCAATTAAATAAAAAAGGCGGCAGCACGGCCTTAGTCTACTCTAACCTTCTTACATTAATTCCCCTCCAAATTCCAATCCCTCAATTCAACAACACTGAACTTACAGCTGGTATACTAAAAATAAATAAACACAAAATATCTGCATCATTGCCCTATATATCTCACCTGGTAACAACATCTCTACCCTCGAAGATATTCTCCTATGGGCTTCAACTGAAATTAACTATGAAACTTACATTCTAGTGGATGTAAATATTAACTGGAATAAAGTCAATAGGCTCTCTCCTTCCCTATCCATTAACCTCTATAACTTTACTCAAGTAATCCTCTCCATCACCCAACCCAACAAAACAAATACCCCTGGATCCACTATTGATTGAATCCTAGTCTCCCATCCAAATAAACTAACCAACTCGGGCACAATTCCTGACACCATTAGTGACCACCTCCCAGCTTTCATTCATCTTTCAACTAGCTCCACCCCAAACCAGCACCAATATATTCTCACTCGCAACCTCAGTAGCTTTAACCCCACAACTTTCTCAAATACTTTCAAATAAATGAACTGGAAAATTCTAAACACCTTTCCTCTTGACAAAGCTACAGCTCCTTGGCTATCCAAAGACACAAAACAAATTATACCTTAAAGGGACAAATTATAGAAGCTTTACCAAAACAATAAACTGCCCAATATCATGCGCCAATACAAACAACTCCATAACCTTGCAAAACAGCTAATTACTAAGGACAAAAAATACTACTATATTAAGCTCCAGTCCAATAACAATAAAACCCCCAAGCAATTCTGGAAATCAATAAACTCACTTCTCAATCCAGGCTCCAAGAATAACCCCTGTCCTGACCCAAGTAAATCTGACCTCGCTCTAGGCTCTGAATTTAACTAATTTTTCATAGAAACTATTTCTAACCTGACCAAGACTTTCCCCAACAACAATCTGCCAGTCCTTCACTCTTCTCCATCTAACTCCCCTAATAACCTTCCTCTTATGTTCGAGCTCAAACCTGTCTCCACTAACTTTATAAAAAGACTTCTGCCCAAACTTAAACCTTGCACTAATGCTCCAGACAATATTCCCTCCTCCTTCCTAAAATGTGCTGCTGATGATATAGCTCTCCCAGTCAGCATCATTATTAACAGATCTATAAAGGAATCATATGTATCCAAACTCTGGCACTCAGCTTATATTCTTCCTTTTCACAAAGGAGGCAAAAACACCAGCATCTCAAACTTCTGCCCTATTGCACTGCTCTCACCAATCTCCAGAATCCTAGAAAAGTGCATTCACCTCCAACTTATGCCTTTCCTGACCCAAAACCATCTTCTTACACCTACCCAGCATGGCTTCTGCCCAGGCCATAGCACTATAACTGCTCTACTCTCTTTCCTAGAAACTGTCAATCAAGCCCAAGATTCAGGACACTTAGTCTCTACTGCTTTGTTCGATGTGTCTAAAGCTTTCGATACTATTTCCCACAAACACATTGTCTATCATCTCTCAAACCTACATCTCTCACCAAACACTTTATCCTGATTCTCTAGTTACCTGTCAGACAGATTGCAGGCAGTCAAACGGAAGAATTCCACCTCTTCCTTCATACCTACCCCAACTGGTGTACCACAGGGATCCATCCTTGGGCCTATGCTTTTTAACATCTTCATCAATAACTTTCACACTGCTATTCCTGATGCCAAAATCATTCAATATGCAGACGATTCAGCCTTAGTCTGCTCTGTCTCAAACCTCACTGAACTGCTGATTAAAACCCAAATTGCTTTTTCAACTACTGAAAATTGGATGCGCCAAAACCACCTCTCTCTCAATGCAAATAAATCAAAAGTTCTACTTTCCCTCCCACAAAGACTTACTCCTAGAACAAAAATGCTTTCAAAGTCCTTAGTCACACCAACTCACCTAGAGAAGTGGTTCCTTCTGCTAAACTACTTGGCATTACTATTGATGAAGACCTCAAGTTTGATATCCATATTCAACATAATATCAAGAAAACCCAACAAAAGCTAGGTATGCTTTACAGGAACAATCTCTTTCTCTCCAACTCTACTTGGCATACCCTGGTCACTACTTATCTTCTTCCTTCCTTATTATACAGAGCCCCTCTCCTAACTAAAGTGTCCTCCTCCATCACTTCCAAACTAGAAAACTGCTATAATAAAATCTCCAAATTTGTCACCAAATCCGAAAATTCCACCCATCACTGCCTTACCCTACAATCTCCGAATTGGCTAGAACTCACAAACTACCTAGACTACCTCCAACTCACCACTGCACACAGACTTGTATTTCACCCAACAAAATGTCCAGCTCTAACAAATATCCTTCCCCCTTACACCCCTAACAGAACTCTTAGATCTGAACATCAAAACTTAATTTCTGTCCACAAACCCAAACGTTCTGCTGGCCAACTTCTCCCCTCTTTCTCACTAGGCAAGAAATGGAATTCTCTCCTTTCCTTTCTAAGAACTATATCAAACTCAGAAAACTTCAAAACCCAGCTTTTCAAACACCTGTCCACTAAATGGAAATGTACTTGCCTTCAACCTACCTAATTCTATCTACGTATGTGCCCCCAGGAGGTTTTCTCCCAGGTTCCTAAGCTCTCTATAACTCCCATAGCTATTTTCCTAATGAGTGGATCTAAGCTCTCTGCAACTCCTATAGCTACTTATCACACGATTCCAACTTTGTAAATATTGTAAATAGGATCTCACTTTAAACAAGTGCATGTAAAGTGTTTCATCATTTACTTTAAAAGTGTGTATGTAAAGTGTTTCCACACTTACATCATAAGGGTGTTTGCTCAAATGAATCTGTATAGTACAACCCTGAAGATCAACCACAATGAATTTTGTTGATTAGCGTGACATTGAATGTACATATTTGTAAACTGTTCTATATAATGTATCTTGTATACTTTTGTATTTTTCGTATCTTTACTGTATTATGTATCTTGGAGCTTTTGTCCCCGGGCCTCAACTGAAAATGGGACATTTGGGCTCAGTGGACTTCTCCGGCAATCAAACTGGAAATAAATAAAGACACATGCTTGGCTTTCTTTTTCTTTTTGACAGGAAACAATGAGGCCAACTGTTTCACCATTGTTACCAAATGCTTCTCCGGGGATGGATACGGTATTCTGATACAAAAGGAAAACCTTCCTTGTTCTCTCTTCTAGGACTGGCAAGAATAGCTCTCTTTTGCCCAACAAGGGATCTCCAACTACACCAGAGGGATCTGGCATAAAAGATGAGTGGTCTGAGGTACAGCAAATGACACAGTACAGTCACCCAACTGCAGCTGAGGCAAATTGCTAAGCTGCTGTGGTGGCAAATGTTGATTGCTTAAGTTTTTCATTTTGTGGCTGGAAGACAGACCAGTAGTCTGTTCCACAGTCAAGCTGAAAATGTTGCCTCTTTCCTGTGGAAGACGAGCAGCAAATGCTGGTAAAAGTAACACTCCACAAGAATTACTCTTTATACAGAAAAAACACAGCAAAAAGCACTTTAAAACATTATGACAGTCCCAAAATGGAAAACTAAAAATGAATTTTCTACAGAAAATATGTTTTCAATTAGTTTATGCTACCTTCAAACTCAAAAAGAAATGAGTGCTCTGTTTAAAAGAATGTTATATTCTCCAGGAAGTCCGTTAAATAGCAATACTCCTAACACTAAATTAACTTTCCTGAAGATGAAACTAATAAAATATTAACAAAAATTAAGAAAATGGAAGGTTTTACTCCAAGGGAATCTACCTGCCCAGCAAAGAAAAATACAAGCCAACCATTGATCCTCAAATACATCAAAGGAGCATACTCTTTGGTGGCAGTAAAGCTCGGAAGGGCTTTGCTCCCACATTTGTCTTTTAGTCAGCTTAGCTTGAGCTGCTTGATAGTTGGGGTGCTTGGTAGGTGCCCTGTAACTTTGAAAGCTGGCTGGCTGTTATATCCTTGGCAGGATCAATATGAAAAACATTGGTTATTTCTTTCTGTAAACAGCTACATTTTTTTGTTGAAGATTCAGGATCACTGGGGTGCCATTTTGTGTGACTGTCTATGGGAATTAGATATGCAGATTTTACATTTGTTACATTTCATATTATTATTATTGCATGTAAATGATTGTATGTATTTAATATACTGAAGGAAATGTGCATTTATTTAGGTTTTTGTATAATGGTTTTCTGTGAGAAGTTGGAGCTGTCATGCTTAGTACTGATTTTAATGTGTATTTTTTGTTTGGTTTTCATTGCATTTGATAATGAAGTACTTATTGGGACTTTTTATTACTTTCATTGTGAGGGGAAATTTTCATGGTTGGCTAAGACATTGTTTTTTTTGGTTAATGTTAGAAATGCAGTGTAAGGCTTTCCATGGTTAGTGTGAACATTGACTTTTGCTAACACTAGTAAAGTAATATTATTTTAGTGATGACATGGTTGAAATTTAAAATATCTTGTATTTTAGACAATACATTTTTAGATTCCCCACCTTAACATGCAATGCTCAAGGTTGGGATCCATATGGAGTACATTAAGGTTTGATATCTGCACTCTGAGGTTAGGGGATAAGTCACAATGATAGAGTAAAAAGTATTTCATATATTATCTGACATAAACCCTCTGATTTCCAATTATGTTTATTTTTTTTTTATTTGAGTGAACTGTTTCCTATTCATTTGAGGGGATGTGGTGACTTACGTACTAAAGATGGCTTTATATATTTCTTTTGAATGGGTTTTCTCTTTTAGCTCTGAGGTTACTGGAGATGGGTGTTCACTATCTTGGCACAGATGGCCTGGAAAGATTTGGCAGAGATCCAACTTGTGTTAGTTACTATCACAAAAGTATTCAGTTTGAAATAAGAAAAATATTCAAAAATCCATATTCATTGTAATTTGAAATTTGCTGCAGTCAAAATTATTCTAACCGGTTTCACTATCATAGTGGCATATTTAACTGTGATGCAAATAATATGATTAACTTCTTTTCAAGTTATCTGCACTGATATTCAAGTCATAAAATTCAGAATTACAGATCTCAAAGAGTAAATATATTAATGTATGGTGTAATTGCTCTTACTTCTGTGTTGTGATAACTGGAAAGCAGAATATTTGCTAAAGGGGTGATAGGGTAAAGACCCCCCCCACACACACACACACACACACACACACACACACACATTGCAGGGATTGAAACTCAAAGCTCTCCCTCACACATGCAAATACACACACACACACACACACACACACACACACACACACACACACACACACACACACACACACACATATATACAATGCTGGAAAGCAGTTTTATATGCTTGTAGTGTATTTGGTCTCAAACTTTCATCAATTGTAATTTCAAGATTTGAATGTAAGTACTTACTTATTGTTATATATTCATTAACTTTTCTTGTACGTTCATTAACTTCTCTTTGATCACTGATCCTTTTCAGTAAATATGATACTGCATACTTTCATTTATTTAATTATTTAGTTTGAATTTGTTAAATGAGGTAGAGCACTGATCTCATTGGACCCATTTCAGTCTCAGTCTGGGGAGAACACAATAGTTACATGACATTATATACAGAGTGAATGACAAAATGCAATATATATATATTATATACAAAGTGAACACTATGGTTGGCTTGAGGGAATAAAGACAACAGGTAAATTACATTATATACAAGAATTAAAAAAAAAACACAATATATACATGCATTATGTATAGAGTGGAAATCAGAGTTGGAATGCTGAATGAATCACAATCAAAAATAGAGTCAAAGCAAAGGCATGTGGATGAAAGAAGGGAATGAAGAGGCCAAGTTATATGACCAGAGAGATAGCAGTTGCATTTTCCTAGAGCCCTGAAATGTGCTTTTAATTGTGTAAGGAAAATGGGGTAAGTGGAATGATCTTATGAGAAGAAGGAAAAGAGTCCCACAGTTTAGGATGAAGGACTGAAAGAGTACGGTGTGTGCAGTGTTCATTTTTTTCCTGCCTTTTTACTGTCCATACTTTAATTATCAAGCCTTAAGCTTTCTTTGACTATTCCAATTTAGATTTCAAATTGGAGCATTTAATTATGTAATCATATCCTAAAATTGTTTTAAAGAATAATACAGCAATTTATTTCTGATTATATTCCAGTGGATTCTAAAAAATGACATAAAGACACTGATGCACAGTTCTAGCCACTGTTTAGAACTATAAGACAAATTTTGTGGGCAGCCTCATATGATTCAAAGTTAAATGTAAAGACAGGCTGAAGAGCTAAGCAAATAAAATTAGAGGAGAAACATACTTTCTGCTTTTTTGACTGCAAGTGATTAAGTTAGGCAAGTTAATAATTATACTTACTGATGGTCTCAAGACTGCACTAGTTGAACTGGTAAGAGAATACATTTCATCAACATACAGAGGCCTTGTTGTCCAAAACTTACTAATTTTGACTGATCTTGATTCAAATGAATGTACTGCCTGAAAGAAATAGACATTTTTTGTTAGCATCAAAGTAACTATAGATTCACAATAGCACTCATTACAGATGAAGCATGCAAGCTGCTGTTTGAGAACAATTAGGGGTACAAGACTACAAGGGAAGAAGACATATCCGTGAATTGTGATCACAAAAGAAAAGAAAAAAAAAAGAATAAATCCCCTAAAAAGACTTCATTTTGAACTCCCCTGATCAAATGTTTTAACAGTGTTTCCTAACTAGATTTTTGGGGACCATTCTGGTAACATAAAGGTAATCAGTTTTACAGACACTATAACAAGAAATGATGCCCTCTGCTGTGATATAATATGAGACAGAGCTATTAACAAATGTAGCCACTGACTGATCTCAGTCTTTAGTTACAGTCAACATACTTTGCCATATTAAAGCCTATTTTCCTAACTGTAAAAAGATATACAGAAATGATTAAGAAAGCATGCCAGCTACTCTCTTAGTGTTTTCTTGTGGGACAATAAAGGTTCAGACTCATACTCCTAATTACCTACTTTAATCCTACATTTGCCTTGTGTTATTTCTCTGTTTGAATTTTTGGTAGAATTATACTGCTTGTGTGAGACCAAGCTTTACTTCTAACATGAGCTAGTCTACTTTCTCAAGCTCGCATTATCCATACTTTCAGATGAGATTATTGTCAAACACCTCAAAGTATGATCACCTTTTATAAACTTCTGAGGTAGCTGGGAACAATGCACATAAGACTGGGTAATACACTCTGACTAATATGTCTGCTGCTGGAACCAAACCAGAAACCTCATACAGGTAGAAGCAGCAACAAGTAGTAACAGAAGTAGCTGTAAACCAATGGTTAACATTTAGGGTCTATATTATAATCGCAAAAGCTGTCTTTCATGAATACATGTTCATCGGCACATAAACATCGAAGAACGAGAACAGCGAAGTACCAAAAAAGCAAAATGGAGAATGCCAAATGCATTCCCGGAAATAACAGCACCATACAGGTAAGGTAAACCTAACTGTACAAACCTTATCTAAAACACTTTTGCAAATGTCTTTGCAGGGGGGCAAACCCCCCTGCACCCCCCCACACCCCTACCTATATATACCAACTCCGAGACCGCACTACAGTGGGGAAAATAATTAATTTACTCATACTCATGATCACCCTGCTGGCCAGGAAAATCCATTCGGCATTCTCCATTTCGCTCTTTTGGTACTTTGCTGTTCTCATTCTTCGATGTTTATGTGTTGATGAACATTTATTCACGAAAGACAGCTTTCACGATTATAATATAGACCCTAACATTTACGCTATCGAACAAAAACAACTTTTTTAAATTATTCTCATGAAAAACAGCTTGACAGTGTTTTCCACAAATTAATTGTCCTTTGGATGAAATGCTAAACTTAGGTCCCATCGCTTGAGCAGTTGGTAGCAAAAGGGAATGTAAAAGATCCAAAGGGCACCTATCAAAAACAATAGGGTCTTTAATTATGTCATCATGCAAAATCATCATGTAACATGTCAACAAGGGTATAAACATATAAACAAAAGTACTACAATAACAGGCCCTTTCTTCCACAATCATTCTCTTAGCTTTTCCAATATCAAAACAAAATCCCAAATTTTGTAAAACAACAATTCGTCACATGCTACTAACCAAATATGCCCTAATACCTCAGCAAAAATTGTATCTGTCAAACATTTAAATATAGGCAAAGACCTATAGTAATATCCATAGAGAATCACTAGTGGTAGGAAAAACAAAATCAACATTATAAGAACGTAAAAGCATTTGAAAAAATAACTGAATTCTGGAACAGTCTAAAAAATACATGAAAAGGTTTCTGCAACATTGCAAATTTGACATAAACGTTGATCAATAACCTTGCATTTCATGTCACCATTAATCAGCAATTTGCTTGAGAAGAGTCTCCACAAAAACTCGTATTTCTTTAATATGTTAGAACCTACGTTTTCTATAGTTAATACTTTTTAAAATATGAGGAGAAAGATTTTTTCCATTTTCTATGAAAGAAGTAAAAAAAAAATCTGGCTTAATAGATAAAGAAACTGTTATCAGTGTACTTCATTAAGATGTAATCATACACCCCGAGATTCATGAAGCTTGCTCCAGGCACAGGCGTTGTGTAGGTGGTATAAAGCCAAATAAGGCCGCCGAGCGATTCAGGTACAATCCAATTCTACGTGCACTACCAGCGTACGCCAGATCTGCGCAACTCTCGGCTCATGTATGCTAATCACCCCATGCACAGTAGTGCAGCATGCAAATGAAGGTACACAGCGATTCGTGAAGTGGTGCAGGCATAGCCTAAGCATACAGAAATATAAACCAAAAAAAAAAAAAAAAAAACGGTTTAAATTTTTCCAAACATAACATCGGAGCCATGAAAGCGGACCAAACTTATGTATTACAAAGTTAACATATGCCAATGGCTAAATATACAGCCAATGGCATAAAAAAACATGCACAACGCATGAAAAATAACATTTAATGTCATGGCCACACTAACGCAAAGTACAACCGCAGGGCATGTGTGCGCAAACGGGAACACAAGGAAAATATATACAGTTGTCATAAAATTGCAATGTAACATAAATCACGATTTCGCCATAATAGTCAATGGTATGCTAAATATACAGCCAATGGCATAAAAAAACATGCACAACGCATGAAAAATAACATTTAATGTCATGGCCACACTAACGCAAAGTACAACCGCAGGGCATGTGTGCGCAAACGGGAACACAAGGAAAATATATACAGTTGTCATAAAATTGCAATGTAACATAAATCACGATTTCGCCATAATAGTCAATGGTATGCATGCTACACCACAACCAAGGTACAAGGGTTGCTAAGGGTCTGTGACAGTGTTCGGCGCGGTAACTATGAATTAGTAGTCAATGCCATGCAAATGAGGCAAGTCATACTGAATCGCAAATGTCCCGCCGGCCTAAGGATGTACAATACGGTGCAGCAGTACAACACCGAGGAGTGGCCTGGAGGTATACATGACATCAGCAGTGGGGTGTGCCACCGCAGCTGTAAGCACATTGGAGCATTGCTAATCTGGGTTGCCCTTTGCTAAGCAAAGCCGCAGGATAAGGGTGTGGATGTAGCCATAGCTTTGCTTAGCTGAGAGCACACATGGTGACCGAAAGTGCATGTGTACATGGATGACAACGCGCTTGAAACCCGGTAAACGGCTGTACGCGGAGCGCACCACAGCTGAAACAGGAAGGTTACGGGAAGACAATAAGGAAATGCCGCAGTAGGGTAATTGGAGTACATCTTAGTAATTAACACCTATTAACTCACAGTGGGCCATTGACGGTAGCTAACAAGGCTGCTAGTAGCAACCTACAGAATAGGATAGGGGATGTGCCGGATTGCAAAGAAAAGAGAACTGTCACCGCAGAGCAAAGCAAACCTGCAGTAGGTCAGCTATAGAACACATTTCACAACACAATCCTGGGTTGGGAAAGTACAAAACAAGAAAGCAGGCTGCTGGATGCATGCCTGACAACGGGAGGGAAATCATTATGAAAAGTGAAGGCAAGGGCAAGAGGTGATCCATGGCAGCTAAATGTAATTCAACACCAAAGGCACCACAGTAGCAGTACCTGCAGTAAAACACATAAGTAAGATACCCTGCAGCTCAGATTGTACATACACACCCTATGACATCATCAGTGTCCAAAGCACAATAGTATAAAGTGTGAAGGCACCTCACACACACTCATGTATTCCCAAAGACTGCACCATCGGTGTAAACAGATGGGGAACTTTTACAATGTACTTGTTGGGAGCTGCCATAGATGTGATTCATCACCATGTGTTGGAGACTGACCGTGGTATGGAGGATGATGCTGATGACCACATCAGGCCCCGGAGGAGGAGAAGAGTTTTCAGACCAAGGGTAACCTAACAGGGGCTAGATGATCTGGAGATAGTAGAGCGTTACAGGGTGGACAGGGACATCATACAGCAAATCGTTGAGCTGTGCCGACCACACCTCAGAGCCAGAAACAACAGAGGGGAACCCATCCCAGTGGACACGAAGGTATGTGTAAGCTTGAGAATACTAGCCACAGGTACCTTTCAAAGGCCAGCTGGAGATATCATGGGGATCTCACAGGCATCAGCATCCAGGGTACTCCACCAGTTCCTGGATGTCATGTTACCACATGCCAATGAGCATATATACTTCCCCCGAACTCAGGAGGAGTTGACCAGCAATATGCGCCTCTTCCACCATGTGGCAGACTACCCGGAGGTACTGGGTGCAATAGACTGCACGCACATACATATCAAGTCACCACCTGGTGAGCATGGTAGGTGCTACATAAACCACAAGGGATACCACTCCATCAACTGCCAGGTCGTGTGCAATGCCCAGGGCATTCTCACGGATGTGTGTGCTGGCAGCCCTGGAAGCTACCATGACTCCCACATCTAACATGCCTCGCAGCTGTACCAGGTATTTGTCAGGGAGGACATCCCATATGGCCACCTTGTGGGGGATGCTGGCTATGCACAGGAGCCATGGATGATGACTCCCATCAGAAATGCAAACACACCCATGCAAGAACACCATAATGAGGCACACGCACAAACCAGAATCATCATAGAGCGTGTGTTTGGGATGCTGAAATCATGGTTCCATTGCTTGGACATATCTGGTGGAGCTTTGCAGTACTCTCCAGGCACGTGTGCCCACATCTTCATAGTATGTGCCATGCTAAATAATATGATCCTAGGGAAACAGCCGCAGCAGGGACATAATAGTGAAGACCCTCACAGGTCACCGCAATTGCCAAAGGCATCACAGGCACAGAGGGATTCAGACCATGAACACCCTGTGCCAGCCCCAGTAGGCAGACGGAGGAGTGCCCAATATGCCCATGCCTTGGCAAAGAGGGAACATATAGCACATACACTGACAGTGTAGGCCTCTGTGGACTGACACACTTCTCCACCTGCACACACAGTAAAATGGATGGCACACACACACGACCACCTGTAAATTGTCATGTATAGATGGTCTACTGTGTGCATCCTACATAGGCAGCCCTCCACTATTGCACACACAACAGCTATTGGTACAAGGTAAGCCAACACCTGAACAGTAAATTAAGCTAACAGCATGTGTTGATACTGTATGTATAGGTTCCTAGGTACATCGGTAGGCACATGACTGATTGTCAGAGGCCATTCATCAGCCTAGCCAAAATGTGTCTGCTGTCACCACCCCATTGATTAACTAACTGTCCCTCTGTGGAGCAGAGCCAATTGTGGGATCCCTGGGGAGTAAGCACTGTTCCCCACCCACTCTGCAAGGATTCCCTGGTGTGTTAATGAGGGGCTCCATATAATGTAATCAGGGATGTAGTTCCAAAGCATGGGGAGTACCCATGACAGGTACCTGTCACCCTAGCATTCTCCAGTTATGGCTGTGGCAAGGTGTAGCACATTACAGAGTGTGGCTCACTGTGACATGGATTCCCATAGCTGGAGCACATCCATTAAGCATCACTTGGACATACTATTAATAGGTATCATCCATATGTAAACTAACTGAGTTACACATTTCTTTGCAGTATGGAGGAACAGCCGTAGTACAGTCCACATACTAAACACCATAACACTTGCACATATCCCAGATGCCCCAGTGGTAAAACCACTGACTATCTCATGCATGTTCCCGGTTCCATGACCTGCAAGGGCTGTTATGTAATTCGGATGTCCCGAATAATGGATGTTGGATGCAGGTCATTAGAGCACATTTATGCACATGTTAGCAGGTTTATGCAACAGCAAGTGCCGGTAAGCATAGTTTAAAGATGACTACATGGATATGTGCAAAATAGGTCTAAGCTTTGCTGAATATCATGCAGATCATGGGCAAAGCTGGCCAGAACCATTGAAATCTACGTTATTCACCCTTGTACCAATAGTGCATGCTCTGAGAGGTAAAACGACCACTGGCAGGAGTAGAACACGCAACCATGTACACAATCACCTACCACTAAGCTACCTGAGATGTACCAATGGCAGGTGTGTATTGTGACAGGTTAAAACACAAAAGGGCAGAGTTCGGGAAATAGTATACACCGCCATGTACCTAACGAAAGGTGTGTTCTCTCTCTCTCTCTGTATATATATATATATATATATATATATATATATATAGAGAGAGAGAGAGAGAAAGGGTGATAGAGAGATATATGTTGATATATAGGGATATACATATATATGCAAATATATAGATAGGTTAACAACATGTACACAACCATGGAGGTACATATAAATAGGATACTACCAAATACCGAAAGCTTTACATACTGACACGCATAATTACAAGACTTAAAGACCGAAAGACCACAGTACCAGAACACTAGAACCGCGAGTACTATTATCACGATGTTAAGGGACATTTAGTTAGTGCTTCTGGTGCTGCGGTCCAGGTAGGTACTGTGTATAAGTGTATTTCTGATTGCTGTAGAGTGTGTAAGTGTGTGTTTTTCTGAGTGCGGTGTGTGTTTCCGTGGGACTGTAATGTGTGTGTGTGTGTGTGTGTGTGTGTGTGTGTGTGTGTGTGTGTGTGTGTGTGTGTGTGTGTGTGTGTTTGCTTCATGTGTCTGTTCGTGCTATCTCGGAGGTAGATTATTACAGTAGGTGTGGTGTGGGGGGCGCAGCCACCCACATGGGGTGTGTATGGGGCATGGCCACTTGGCCATACGTAGTGTAGGATGGTTTGTTTGGATGTGATGGGTAGCAGTGTGTCTGTATGTGCGTGTGTGTGTTCTGTGTTTGTGTTAGTTCTGGGAGTTTGACTGTTGCGAGTTTGAGTGTTCGATATTGTGGGGTTTGGGAGTCTGTTAACGGTAATGTGGTTGTTGGAAGTGTGTGCATTCCTGAATCCATGAGTATGCCGTATACAGCAGATGAAGTCTTCAAATATGTGCGCAACATGGACCATAGCAATCACAAATTCCGCCACGACCAAATGTTATGAACAAAGGATATGGAGACTATATTATAGCAATAACCCACGGGTGTGGGTAATGCTGGATTTACCCACGGTTGTCTTTGTTTGGCCACTCGGGCTTTGCTCTTGTGAACAAACCACACCAACCACTGGTAAATTCACCATTACCCACACCCAGGCATGGGTTATTGATATAATACACTATTACAAATATGTGCTATGGACATGAGCTAAACATAGGGTTACCACCTGTCCCTCCTTGCGAGGGGCAGTCCCTCTATATGCGGTAGTGTCCTGACCAAAATGAGTACAAATACTAATGTCCTACAATCTCGAAACGTTCTGCATGCTCCATAGTTAATGTAATGGTTGCATAAAATAGTTATCTGTATCTAACATACCTGCATGTAACAAGAAACAGGATAAGCAAGTAAACCGCTACAAGAATATAAGCCTTTATATAGGCATATATGTAAAGTTCTATACTTTGTACTGACCGTGGGTATGTGTTGGCCTCTAAAATCCTATGTGTGTCCTGCAAATGTCCCACTATGGCCATTTGAAAAGGTGGCAACCCAAGCCAAAGAGGTTCAGTCACCAACACAACTCCATTGAGTCCAAATATCTGTGACAGAAATATACGAGACAGCTTTCATGTAGTAACATTTCATTACAATCCAATGTATTTCCGAAGGGATTGAAGGACCAACATCACCTGCATGCTATATAGGAACCAATTAACAATAGCTTAATGAATAAGCCTGCAATAACCATAGTATTAGTCTACTAAATGATAGGTCTTCAATTAGGGAAGGAGCCCTCACACACATATGGAATATGTATAAATGCAGTTCCTACACACCTTCTTCTGCTATGTACACCCACCTACATCTCCCCCACACCTGAAACAATTGCAATACAGACTGTAATAACATCACAAACATCCACACACTCTATGACATCTGCAGAAGCCTTAACATACCTTGTGAGAGACACACTATAATGGCCCTATGTGAAATAGTTGCTGTTGTACAATGGAACAGATGCCGATGTTACAGGGTTTGTTTTCTAATAATCCCATATCAGGTGGCTGATATAACAGCTACACTCACATGTAGAACTACATCCTCTAGCTGTTACACACAATCCACGGGGGCCATGAAGTTAAAATATCTCTGTGTCTCTCCATGTAGCTGTTGCAATTCATCACAAATAACACATCCAGGCCATCTTCCTCGAAGGTAGGGCAAAGGGACAACGCCCAAGTGCAGTATTCAATTATACCCTACTGTTGCCATGTAATTGGCTAATGGAGTAGCTGCACAGCTGATGTGCATGTAATCATCTACTCTGGAACACCAATTGGTGGCAAGATACCACATGTCACTGGTATCTACGTATAAAAAGATGGCTTGTCATACATTCAAACCATATGTACATACGAGAAAACCATTAAAACAGAAAAGGAATAGGACTGATATTATCGTCAACTCGGACTACTAAGAAGGTATGTAGAACACTCGGTTTGTTAGTGTATGTAGTGCCTGTTCTGTATTAATGAAAGTGTATGCAATGCATATAGTGGGAAAAGGTATTATGTAGTGATGCATTGTTGAGCATAGTAACGCTCATAGAAATTGTGTGTACTGCTGTGGCGCACAAGGTAAACACCTCATAGGCCACAAGGGATGCAACATAAGGACTTTAAACACAACAATTCCACTCCAGCCACTGTCAGTGGCAGGGTTTTTCCAACAAGTACGTGCCATAACAGGGGATTGTATATGTTGATATACTGTAACAGTAGGCATATGTATGGGCGTATAACTGAGAATAACATGTCTAAGGTGGTCCTGCTGTGCAATTATGCTTTGCATTATGGGATATTGTTGCAAAAATGTGAAATGTACAGTATTGTAGGTAGATATGTCTAACATTTTACATAGCATTACTGTTATATTATGCAAACATGAGGTATGTCTATTGGCATGTACAATACACAATAACAGGATACATATGACTTGTAGTCACCAGTGTATCAGCATGTTAGCTAATTGAAATGGAAGAGCTAGTCAATTATCATTGCACAAAAGACATGTAATAGCTTCGTAGGTTCATAGTTAGGTACTATGCTGTCTGGCCAAGTCCATTCGTAAGCCTAACTACAGTGTTTTTACTTGCAGCACCTCCCTAGGTTAGTGTCCTGTGCCTGTGAACAGCAGAGCCATTCATTTCCTGCACCTCTGTACAGCAGAGCCACTGCAGTGATCCCTGGCGTACATGTCTGTCTCCCATCCACCCATCAAGGCATCACTTGAAGAGTGCTAGTGAGGGTCCCTGCCTGATGTACATAGGAATCATGTTCCAAAGCATGGTGCGTGTCCGGGTCAGGAATGTATCCCTCCAGCACATCCTAGTCATCATTGCATTTAGGTACATATCCCAGAGCATGTGGCTCTCAGTGGCTTTTGCTTATGTGGAGCATATCCATCAATATTGTTTTGGACATGGGCCTTGTATGTTCAGCAGAGATCACCTCTGAGTATGCTGTATGCAAATGAGTACAGCTGGGGTTTCTGTAGTTGGACTGCATACGTCATCCTTCAGAGGTCAGTAATCCTCTTGGTGTGGTAATGTTGTGGTATTTAAAGCCATTGCTGTTGTCTCATAAGGTACATCCCAAATGGGTTGTTGTACCCTTTAATGTGTGTCATATGTCATGAGTAGAGAGGTACAATGGCTGCCTTTGTTCTGAATACAAACCTATTAGATATTAGGGTGGCCACGTAGAAGGATATCCACGCCACCTTGGCAATATGGTTATCAAAGGAGTGGTTGCTATCTACTTGGGTTCTAAGATCCCTTATTATGTCGTATGTATGTAGGGGACTACCACCTATGTGATAGTCAGTGGGTGACTGGTGTAATCCAAAGGGGATGTCTATGCACCTTGTGGCATGCAGCTTGAGGCCATGTTATTGACACCAGGTATCCGTCCCAGTGACACCCTTATGGAGGGTGTCTGTATCAGCTGGTGAATCAATCATGGCCCCTAGTTTGCAGTCATCTGCAAACCTATTCAGGGTAAGTCCTTCTGTGCTAGCCTGTACCTCAGAGAAGCATATACCGAACATGAGGGGCCCTATGACCGAGGACTGGGGAACACCAATTGTAACTGATTTACGGTAAGAACTAGGGTATGCTACCCTCATTGTGTGGGTTCTGTCCATGAGCCACTTTGCATAACATCTCATGATGTAGGGGTTGATGTGCAGGTGGATGTGTATGTTGACAATACCAGAGTGGGGAACGGTGTTGAAAGCCTTTGAGAGGACAAGGTAGGCTGTGTGGACCTCCTTACCCTCATCTACTGCCTTGGTAACTGTCTCAAAGGACTCTACCAGGTTTAGGAGTCATGGTCTGGCCCTAACAAATCCAAACTGGGTGGGATCAAAGGTTTGGAGGCCACCAATGTCTCTGTGAATGAGATCCATGATGATGTGCTCCATAGCCTTGCAGAACAGTCTAGTCAGGCGTATAGGGCAATAGTTCCGCTGGTCCATTGTGGTGCCACCTTTGTGGAGTGTGATAACTGTTGCTGTGCACCATTCAGGGGCCACAATGCCTGATGCAAGGCTATTAGTGAATTTGTTGCCCAAGTGGGGAGCCATTTTGTTCTGAAGTTCATGTAAATCGCAGCCTGGGATGTTGTACGGTCACATGGATTCTGTGTTCCTGGCTTTAGAGATTGCAGCTTTGAACTGCGTAGTTGTGACCGCAGGGACTCTGCATTGTTCCTGTATAGATTTGGGCCCTTTAGGGTGTGAGAGGGGTGTAAAGTTAGCACTGAACCTATCTGCCAGGATGTTGCCAATATCAGTCGGGTCTGTAATGTTCGTGCCTAACTGCTGTATGTCAGAGCAGATGTGGCTATCGCCATCAAGAGTAGTGACATACCTCTAGAACACTTTGTGGTAGTCCTTGGAATGAGTCGCAGTAATGTTTGCACAGCTAGCTTTGGAGGATGTGATAAGGGATCTCAGATTCCTACTGAGGCTGACCAGGGAGCTACCCCACTTATGGGATTGTATTCTACTTTGCAACAGTCTCCTCCTTCTGTTGTACATTATGTCCATGGCAGTGGACCACCAGAGTGGCATCCGTTTTCTGGTGGGTACCATCATGGCTCTGTTTGGGATAGCATAATCCATGCTGTCATGTAAGTGCTAATTAAATGCAGTTGTGTATGATTCAGCAGTTGTAACTGTATTGTCCATTTGCACGGGTGTCATGACGTTTACTACTGCTGTCATAAGAAGACTGAAGTTGGCTTTGTAGAAATATTGTATTGTGTTTTCCATATAGGGTGTGGTGCCGGGATGTGGATAACAAGGGTGATTAGCGAACATTCGGATCTGACCAATATGGAGATAACCCCAGGTGTGGAACACCAGTCACACATGTTGGTAATATCCAGGTCTAGGATATTGTTGGCCCTGGTGGTGGTGTGGATAGGTTGATCCAGCCGATTGGAGGTTATGAAGCCCAGGAAGCATTGGCCTAATGTGTCGGTACATGAGTAGGTATCCCAGTTAATGGTGGGGTAGTGTCAGTCGCACATCAGTAGTTTCTGTTTGAACCCTACTTTCCAGTACACCAAGAAGTGAGGACCATTAACCATGGGGTATGGTGTGGAATCTGTAGCAAGCTACAATTTGTATAGCAGTTATGGCCACAGTTAGTTGCACTTGGATTACCTCTGATGCATTGTGCTAAGCAACCAGCCTGGAGGTGTATATCCTTGGGAAATATAGACACACCTCCGCTGTGGGTGTTCCAGTCCTGGTTACATGACTGAAAGGTGTGGTCTGAGTAATAGCCTGTTAGTGCAGGGGTGCTCTCAGGAGCCTAGAAGCAGGTCCCAGTCACTGCAGAGATATCAAAGTGGTCCATTACAAGGAGTGCCTCGGGTGAGTGTGTTTGAGATGAAGATGTCAAGCATTGAGTAGCATTACCCTCAGGTTTTGCTTGCATGCTCCTGTTATGGTGGTGAATATGTTATTTGAACTATGCCTAAAACATGCACTATAGGAGCAGCAAGAGCCTTAAACGTTATCCGTAATCCCAGGGCTGACAGGTGCAGGTTATCTGTACCAAAGCATCGTGTTCTGTCGACCATTCAAAGCAGACAGATACTGGATACCCTTGGAATGACACCAGAGGCATAGCCAACTGTTGAAGTGAATAATTCAGTCCTTGTACTGCGTTATCAGTCTGGACGAATGCTGAATGCTTCTCAGGGCTAGGGAGATACGTGCCTGGGCTACAAGATCAGAGAGCTATTCCATGTCTCTGTACATGTAGTCCAGGAAGTTACATCTCAGGGCATTCACACTAACATGGAGAATGACACAGTCATATTGTACCTGTTGAGGAGTGACCTGAGTGCATAGGTTATGTTGCGGATCCTGTTACCCAACAGCCAGCTGAAAGTGACTATCACCTAGTATTGAGAGGCTCTGCAAATGTTGTAGTCTTACTATGTGTGGCCTGTGGTGGTGGAGATCTAGTGAGACTATGTGATGAGTGTGGTGTGGTGCAAACGTTTAACATCCCCACATGATTGTCAGGTTCAGTCTGGGTTGGAGAGAGCTTTACCTCCAGCATGGCTACATATGTGCATCTCCCACAGTTTGTAGTGTTGTATGTTAGGAGTGGAGCATTGACTGTGTACACGAGACAATTTCTATATTGCCTCATGATGCCCATATTCATCATATAGACAGGCGATAACACTGGGAATTGACACTTGGACATGCCTGAATATTTAACTATTTCCCACTAGATATGTGAGGAAAGTGTGTACAACAGCTGTTTTACTCTAAGCAAGCAGGAAATGTAAGTACAAACAGTGTTTACCTGTTTACCTGTAGGAAATGAGGAGGATTAAGTGCTATAGTAATTATTAGCTCATGAAGTGCTTACATGTTCTGAATAAGTGCTGAGCATGAATAAGCAATACAGATAGGGTGTCGGATAATATAAACACACTGCCCCCCCAACAGGTACACAATCACATATCCATGAACACTACAGAGCCCCTGTAACCATAACTATGATGGTACAAGATGCACTCAGGCTGCATGTGACCTATCCACATCCCTGGTTGTATCATACACATATGGCAAAACAGTTTGCTCTACACATACACATCATGTAAAACATAGCTTCATGTCAGTCTGTGAAAACACTGAATGGTGCACACCAACAGTTATCACAACCCACAAAGTGGAGACACCACTCATAATGGGAGGCACTGCACTATTACCCTGCTGAGTCTGGTCTGAATGTCCATGAACCTTAATCAACGTATATGTTGATAGCAGTACAGATGTAGATGACAGTACGGATGACTTCACGCTGCATATCATACCTGTGATAGGTCATAGGACATCATCACCCATACTGTGTTCCACCTACACTCAGTATACTAGATGTACCTTTGTATGTCACAGGAGTGTTCTGCCAATAGACTGTTGACAGAACTAACACTACAAAAGGTGTCTGAGTGATATGTGCATATCACACCAGTGGCAGCTACAGTAAAAAAAGGGTTAATTTGTTGTACTCCCCCTCATTGTAGCCCATACCACACAGACAAATGGGAGGTATCTGCGTATGTAAGTATGTGAATGGCTATGACCTAGGAGCAATGGGCTTTGTGGGTGAGGTGTGTGACATATGTGCACAATCTGACAGCTGCATATTGCATTGTCACCGCTAGGTTAATAACCCTGTACCCATGAACTAACACCTAGGCAGTGATCAACATAATGGACAGTGTGTGTAAGGGATGGTGCTGTGCAGTTTACCTCCCTGAACTAGTGACATCACCAAGCCTATTAGGTAGTCATAAGAGGCAACCCTAGACATGACAGGGTGCCATCCATGAGCATGGAGATCATTGTAAAGCCATACTCATCACTCAAGTGACCAATATCGGATCACATATCACTTTTAAGGGGTATTTCCCATGTTTGGATGGCCAACACCAGCCTTCACAATCCTCATCTTTACTATGTAGCATGATGCCTACCCTGCATAAAGACATGTCCAGCACTGTGATGTTGGACATGCTACATGTACATATCCTGATCTGAATTACATACGTCATGGACATCCACCTTCCTAGTACAAGGATCACCACATCCTGGACAGATCCTTGTGCTATACACGTTACATACTCCTGCCATACTATGCAACCCTGTCCAGCAAAGCTGCACATTTCACCTCTATCAGACATGGTGTGATGACCACATGGTAGATGTATCATTAACTGTCTGGATCAGTTATGTGGCACTGCTTCACCTGGCGCCGGAAACATGGCTGTTGGCTACAGGTAGAAAACCTTACAGCCTACGCTCATACATGGCCCAGGGCATACAGACTACTACATGACCTTGGCCGTACATGCTATAGTTGATAACCATCCCTGCAAATACCATCTGGCTAGCCATTGTCCCATGTGTATCACATGTGCAACACAGGTGATACGTGGCAGGATGTTGAACTGCTGTACAGTGCCATGTAGATGTATATGGCAAAACACATGCATGTAAAGGCTTCCGTGTGCATGTCTGCATTGTCACAGGTCATGTCTGTTAAGGCAGTGTATGTGTTGATATGTGATGTATACACAGCATCAAGGTCAACAGCATTTATGTGGACACATCTAGACATGTGCTGATAGGTAAGAATACTAGTACAGGCAAACAGACATGCCCACATCAAGACAGCATTCACATGGAGTATGAGCAATGTAATCAGGTGACACACATATATGGTGATAATATCCAATCCCCATTTGGGTGTCACATGTGTGTGACACAAACATGTCAGTGGTGTCAGTGTCATGAAGATTTGCAAAGACAACTGTTCATATGTACTAAATGTAATACACATGTATGTGCAGCTTTACCTCTGTGCATCTCTGAGATACTGTAACCTGTCTCCATCATTATGTCTTCCAGATATGCCTCGAGCAAGGCTCCCAGCTTATACCCACTTGGGGGATGAGGACCTTATACCTTACCTCCAAGACAACTATGATGTCTTGTTTAGCCACGTGCCACAGCATGCACAGCAGCATGATGACCTGTGGCAGGAACTTCGCAGGAGGGTTAATGATGTGGGTGGCCATAACCACACATACCAGCAGGTGTGCAGACACTGCATGAACCTGATCAGATGTGTGAAACAGCATACAAATGCAATCGCCAGGGAACAAGGTGCAACAGGTGGTGGGCCACCAACCCAGCCCCCACTCACACGTACCGAGGAGCTACTGGCCAACCTGGGGACACCATCAGAACAGCATCCACAAACCCTAGCTGCCATCGTGGAGGTGGGTGTCTCTCATCCACCAAGCCTGGAGTTGCCTGGTAAGACACTACTGCACATATAACTATTATATCCCATTTAGTTGCATGTGTCACTGTACAATATGTAATGTAACATCATATGCAAGGCATGTATACACACATGCCGCATACTATAGTATGCTATTCTGTGTATGCACACATGTGCATACTCCATAGTATATCCTATTGTACTGGTGAATGTGTTAACATGCACATTGCACCCTGTAGCTGTCATACAGTCATGGATAATGATCATACTGCTCTATCACCCCTAAATAGGTACCTCTGGCATTCCGCAGAGACAGCAGGCTGTTGCAGGTGAGACAGTTATAAGTATCAGGCATGTTAATACACAGATCTATTCACCATGTGGCCAGTTAACACATGTACACATTATGTATGGTCCGGTCACAAAATATAGGTCGCATCTTTAATCCATCAGACTGGCTACCCATGTGCAATACTTACAAACTAAGTGAAACACCAACATGAAACCACAGAAACTGTCATTACTAGATGTGTGAACAGCTGTGCATACAATGGTGGAGGTGTTGTTCAATGCAGAAATATGTACTATACATCAGAACTACACATGTGGGGTACACAAACAGTACTACACAGTGAGATGGAGTATGGGCAGCCCACAGGATTCACCATTGTGGAATATGCCCCTGCAATGAGTGCACACATTGTGATGTGCCATCTGACATGTCCATGACATGTAGTGGTCCGACTGCAACATTGTCTCACTATCCCATAAAACATACCCCACATACCAAACATACAACCCTTTGTCTGCATAACCCTGTGGACAGTGGAGTATCTGACATCTTTGGGTGTATGTCATATGGGACAACACAGACATGTGAGATAGATTGCCATCACAACTGTTTGGCCAACACATGTTCACACATGGCCATGGAGGATGGCCAGAGACATGTAGCAACACATAGTAGATGTGATGTGTTTGTGTGTACACCCTGTTGTACATTGGCTACACATGGTCCAACTATAGCCTTTGTTGAATGGTTATATTGCAGATGTGGAACACTGGACATCCTACAAGCCTGTGCACAGCTTGTGGCAGCATCACTTAATTTGACCACATAAGATGTGTTGAACATCATGACTGTGTCACAGCATGACAAACATCAAGACTGTGTCACAGCATGACAGTAGTCGCCTGTACAGCATCCACATACATACACAGACAACCACATCAGGCCACAGATACAGTACATTTCCCTTGCTGCTGTTGGACATCACTGTCAGCCTTGCACCTCGTGTGTGTGGTACACAAATGTCAAGTGGGACATGGTGTATTGACAAGTCTGCCATGTGTGGACATGGTTGCCAGGCAGCTAAGATATGTTAGCAGATGTGCAGAGGTGTCAGCCATATGTCCTTCGGTGACCTGTCACACATTACACATCATGATTTAGTGTGTATACACCTCAGTGATGTGGGTCACAATCCACAGTATATTTGTATTGTGTATGCAGACAGTCATGGCTATGCACTGTGTGTGTAATCCACACTGTATAGCAATAGAGACGTCTCATGATTCCATGCAATGGCACTGTGTCTGTACTTCACACTGTATAGCAATATAGATGCCTCATAATACCCTCCAATGGACATGCACATCTGCTAAAAGTGCATTTTATCTGTAGGGCATACAGACAACACTGCAATGTGACAACATTACACAGCTGTACATGTGTCAGGACACCATTGTGTCAAACATGTATGCATGTCAATGCACACATCAGCAGATTACATGTCATACTACATGTTAATGTCAAGGTCATATGCCTCACATCAGCCATGTGTACTGTTAACCTGTGCTGGTCCACATGGTGTAACACAGGGATGCATGCTTACTCCATGATTGTGTGAAATGCATGGCTTCTGCTATGACACATGCTTGCTGTTGTGTGAAACCCAGGGATGTATGATAACTACCACTATTATTGTCTGAGCTGTATGCCATCTGCTGTATCACATGCATGTTGCATGCCTTCTGTCAAATCACATACATGGTGTGTGTGTGTGTGTGTGTGTGTGTGTGTGTGTGTGTGTGTGTGTGTGTGTGTGTGTGTGTGTGTGTGTGTGTGTGTGTGTCTGTATTGTAATGTAGAGTCTTTATTTGCCTTCACAGGTGATTTAGGTGTGTTACCCTCCTGTGGTCCATCTGATGTTAGTGTCCCCACAGACTCTAGCAGTGATGATGAACATATGCTTGAGGCACAGGCAGGGTTGTCAGGGGCTGAATCTGTGCCATTGGTTGCCATTCAACCTATATTCCCTCATCCCTGCACACAGTTCTCATGCCAACACATACCCCATCACCAGTGGCCATAGAGGAAGGACAGTTAGCGTGTGGTAGCTTGGAACAGGAACGTGTGGTGGCTACGGAAGGTGTGTATTCACACCATGGTGTCAGTCAAATGACTGGAGATGTGCCACACAGGTATGTGGCCAGTGCTGCTCGTAGAAGGACCTCCGGCTGACATGCCCCTGCAGGACAGAGCACAGCAGCTGGTGTCACCAGACGCATGTTTCAGACTGTAATGGCGGCACAGGTATGTGCTGAACGGCAGAACAGAGAAGGACAGAGGCTTCAGAGGACTGCTATCCGTTCTTTAAATGACAACATCCAGGCATTGGCAAATGCTTAACAGCAGATTGCTGATGTTTTGGACAGACGATTGGGTGACATGGTTGGAATCCTTGACCATGGCATGACAATCCACGAGTGTGAGCTGTCTGTGCTGGAATATCTGGTAGGAGTGAGGCGTAGGGCATGTGGACGTAGGCCAGCTACATCACCTGGTGCAGGTCTACGTGAACGAGCTACGTCACATGCCCGCTCCCATAGTGGCGGTAGCAGCGGCAGTGCAGCTGGTGCTGCGCTGTCCACACCAGGACACAGCAGGCTACGTGGACGTGGCCCTGGATGGTCCCAATGGGGACATGGTTCCAATGTTGAAGCAAAGCACTGGAACAAAATTATTTGAAACCTAAGATGACAATAACAGCAAAACATGGCACATTTGCTTGTTACAACTGTAGTTGTTGCAATGACTTACTCAAAAGTAGTGATACTAATAAAGTTGACATTTTTAAACATCCCACGACAGGAAGAGAATATAAATTCTTTGGATATGCCACCTGTGCAACTAGCAGTGTTGTATATATAGCTACATGTCAAATCTGTCCATGTTTTTATGTGGGTAAAACCACTAGAAAGCTTAAGGAATGAATAACGGAACATAAGTCAAGCATTAGGCTTTCTAATGAGAATAATGCGTTGTTCAAGCATATTGCATCTAGGGGTAATTCACATCACTTTAAATTTCAGGTTATAGACTGTGTCAATGCATCACCCAGGGGAGGGGATTTATCCAATTTTTTAGACCTAAGGGATAATGAATGGATAATCAGATTGTCAGCTGACGTACCCCCTGGTCTAAATGCATCGGTATCATTAAAACCTATATTGCAGAGAATACAGCACTCAAGATTAAAGTAATTTTGATTTTATGTAAAGCATTTATTCAATGTATATCTTTCCCTTATATATTGTGTATGCTATTCATATTTAGTATTATGTCAAATTATTTTTGTATTAGGTTACAAGTAGTCTATGTATATGTTGTTTTATGTAAATTATATATATATCTATGTAGTTACAATCAACATAGTTGACGTTAATATAACCATTATTGCATATAGTACATTTTGAAAAATTTTTATATGTTTTTAAATCTTATGGTCATGTGATGGTGGCTGCAGGTCATATGATCTATTTTTATTGTGTATAAAAGTGGGCGTTTTATTGTACCTGTTGTAAACATTGAGAAAGGGTTTTTGAACCTGAAAGCTTTGTTGTCTTGGTTTTAAAGGTATTTCAACTCAACTGTCGTTGTTCTTGGACATGGTTCCAATGGACATGTGTCATCGGACAGTACCCAATCTGTACCTCTGCCTGGTAGTGCCCGTGCAACCCCTGGCATGCACAGGTCACGTGGTCATGGCCGAACACCATGAGCTGTAAATCCTGGTCTGTATAGTCTGGAGCTGTCAATAATACCCCTGTGTAGGCCAGACACATGGCAGAACTGTGTGCACACATACACGCACACACCAGAAACATCTGTAGGGCACCGCAACACTCACATGCATAACAACCACACATGGCCAATTATATCACAGGCCCTAACCCACACACATGATGTTATCCACTGGTGCAGCCTAGGCCCCTAACAAACATTATCACCCTGTGCATATGATGATGCCTGTGCCACATCCCTGTCATCCACATCATCGGTGCAGGGACATGCTCATATGGTCTGATGCACAGGGTGAACAGAATAGGGAGATAAATGTAGATTACAATTGTTGTGTACTGTTGACATGCAGCAGACATACCATGTAGTTCAGGTTTAGAATGCATTCTTTTCTGTTCACAGTATGTGTCTTGGTAACAACAGTAATAGCATGTTGGTAATGATGTCTTGCTTCCCTCCTTCAGCTCTAATTGCATGTGCTGTTGAGTACCAGTGTTTGCAGTTTCCCATGTGTAAATGTGGACTACTCACAGGCATGTATGGCAATACCAGCATGCTATACGTAGCTTCAACCTCACTGTTAGAAAGGCTGACATTCCAAAGATGTCTACACATCTACTGATCCAGGAGCATGTGAGCTGTGTACTAAGCTACAGTGGTTAGAGACGTGACATCCATACCAGGTGACATCACAGGTACAGTTACATGGGGCGGGGAGTTTACATAGCGGTCTAGCTGATGACAAGGGTAGAGGCCAGTTGATAGCTTGAGGCCTCACTGTGTAGCAGTAATACACATTCACATTACAGGATGAGAACACACATACACACACACACACACACACACACACACACACACACACACAGATATTTGCACACATGTATTCAGACACAGTAACACACCCACATTCACAGGGTCAACGACACTGTAACACATGCACACACACACACACACACACACACACACACACACACACACACACACACTTGATAGTGTTGAGATGAGGACCCCTGCCTATGTGGTAATCACCATTACAGTACTGTGCACCCACATGATGTGATGCAGAGAATGAACATGTACAGGTAGTCAGTAATGCCTAAGATTGACAGCATCAACAGGGTAGTAAATTGCATCACCTGGAGGGGTTAGGGGTCCTATCTGTTCACTATGGTAACATACATCCTCACTCCATGGACCAGACAGCCATACATACATACACACACACACTGTGGAGTCCACAATTGAATGCACCTATATCATGCACATACAGATAGTTCACATGTGTGTGATACACACCCCACCCTGCATATGTCTTGCTTTCAGCACTGCAGTATGTACAGATCTCTACAACAGTGCACAGGGGTGTGTAACAATTGGGATGTATTCCCCACCATATGTGGCATATATGGATACACAAGTAAACACACATGGCAGTACTGTGAACCAAACACCTGCTATCTTATGATACATATGACAGACATGCAGCAGTATTGCCCACATTACAATGTGTACCGACACTACCTTTGGCAATTGTGCTGATATATGCACATGGGAGGTCTTAAGTGTTACAGGTGTCAAGTGATTTACAGTCAGTGACACCCTGACCGCTGTGTAGATTGTATGTCTTCCCTTTCAATTAACAGAAACATAGCTTAGTGTTTGCACATGTTATGGGAGGACGGCTTGTGACACACCTGTGAGCTGTCTTCAGCAAACATCTATCTGCAAAGTTGGCCCACCACTTTATGTCCACACATCCGTCCATACCTGATGTACATCTTACCATACTGTCAGTATTTCACCATATACAGTTGGCAATGATGGGGCTGCATTGCAACTGCATGTTGTAGTAAGACACAGATCACCTGCAAACATCAGCTACTGCACACGCATGGTAGCTGAATGCACACCACTACATGTACATGTGTGTAGGTCCTACATTCCTGTCATTTAGCCATGTTTGTATGCATTGCAATAGGTGGACATGTGTGATGACATACATGACACATGGACTGTTGTATGATATGATAGTTGTCATGGGTAACCAGTACAGAGGGAATGTTAACTCAGTCAACATTGCTATCACACCTTATGTACTGTTAGCATTCAACAGCCATGGACCTACCTTCCATGTGCATGTGTGTAATTGCTGCAGCCACCTGTCTGCATGAAGAACAGCAACAGCTATGCTATGTACATATGTGTTGTGTGTGTGGGGCATGTACATATTCACGGCAGGTACATGTATGTCATATCAAAACATGAGTGTGTTTACTGGTGTACAGCAACAGTCATCTGTTACAGCTGTATATAACCCAGGGCCCCTGTTATGTGTACAGCTGATCTGGTTATGAACAGTGGTATCATTGCATTGCATAACACATGATGCAACTGTGTCAGTACATGGGTAGTCTGCACAATTGCTGTAGAGTTAGGTACAGTCCACTGGTCATGGGTAACATGGTGTTGTACTAAAGTATGTTCTGCCACATGTATGGATGCATGTTGCTGGTCCAAGGACATGGTGATGTCTGAGGGTTACATCCTAGAATGCAGATTTTGACACTGTGATCTGCACCTGACACATCTATGATGGCTTTTGAGGGTGCACTGGTCAGTACATGTGAGTGGCCTTCATATACGTGAGGACACCACCACCTGGAGCGGTCCGTAATGGTGTTATGGCCCACATTTCTGTATCTGAGGTATACGGTGGTAGTGCTATTGTGCACAACTGAGCCTTCAGCCAGGTGTTCCTCACTGCACAGATGTCAGTATTCCCCATTGTTGGATCTAGATTGGCAGCTGTGATTATGAATGCTACACATCTAGCACTGTTTAGCATACACATACAATGCAGTTGTCCTCTAGGTGTCAGGATGTTAACCTGGTCTCAGGACATTCGTCTATGAATGGCACTATATGGGCGAAGTAGCCACTCCTGGCAGGACATCACCACGGGTGGTATTAGTGTGCCAGGTTTAGATTGGTACATCTAAGGTGATGGACAGCAGCAGACGTTGTGTAGAAGACCGGTCAGATATATGTAGTGCAGCGTTCATGCTAACAATGAGAACTATCGACACACTGTGCCCTTCCGTGTTTAGAATCAGAGTGCATACAAAACAGCCCTTTGCTACTAAGTGTGTGAGCATGCCCAGTATGACGTGTAGATGGACACATAGTGCATTACAAAGGGACGTGTGCTACTAAGTGTGTGAGCATGCCCAGTGACACCTTGTGTCAGTTATGTGCCTCTATGTGTATGGGCATGGCCATTGTAACCCTGTATAGCGATAGTGGTCGTCCGGGCAACAGATGGCCATACCCCACTTCAGGATGGATTCCTACATCGGACACACTGGTTCACAGGTATGTACATCATAACTGCCAGCATCCAAGTCGATGTCCGCATTCCTAGAAGGTCATATTGATAGTCTTGAAAGGTGTAATGTCTGTGGCACGTCTCCTATCTATGCAGTGTTGTAATAGTGATCCGTAGATAGGCAGTTGTCCTGATCACACCACTGGCGTGTGTTTGTCTCCGTCTGCCTGGGGACAGTAATATGCTTTTAGACTGCTCACACTCCATACAATCCCTATCAGCGTCTTTTCCATTGCTGATGATGTCACCCACCTAGAAGTATGCTTCTGGGAATGCTGTGTCCCCGTAATCTCGGTAGTGCATTCTGTAACTGCGTAATGCTATAGTGTAATAAGGAAGGTAGGTCTGTGTTCTAATCCCAGCCATGCCAATTGTGTGTGTGTGTGTGTGTGTGTGTGTGTGTGTGTGTGTGTGTGTGTGTGTTTCCGTCTGCCTGGGGACAGAATAATGCTTTTAGACGGCTCACACTCCATACAATCCCTATCGGCGTCTTTTCCATTGCTGATGATGTCACCCACCTAGAAGTATGCCCCTGGGAGTGCTGTGTCCCAGTAATCTTGGTAGCGTGTTTTGTGACTGTGTAATGCTATAGTGTGATAAGGTAGCTAGGTCTGTCTTCTAATCCCAGCCATGCCAATTGTGTGTGTGTGTGTGTGTGTGTGTGTGTGTGTGTGTGTGTGTGTGTGTGTGTGTGTGTGTTTCCATCTGCCTGGGGACAGAATAATGCTTTTAGACTGCTCACACTCCATATAATCCCTAGCGGCGTCTTTTCCATTGATGATGATGTCACCCACCTAGAAGTATGCCTCTGGGAGTGATGTGTCCCAGTAATCTCAGTAGCGCGTTCTGTAATTGCATAATGCTGTAGTGTGATAAGGTAGTTAGGTCTGTGTTCTAATCCCAGCCATGCCAATTGTGTGTGTGTGTGTGTGTGTGTGTGTGTGTGTGTGTGTGTGTGTGTGTGTGTGTGTGTGTGTGTGTTTCCATCTGCCTGCTGACAGAATAATGCTTTTAGACTGCTCACACTCCATACAATCCCTATCGACGTCTTTTCCATTGCTGATGTCACCAATCTAGAAGTATGCCTCTGGGAGTGCTGTGTCCCAGTAATCTCGGTAGTGTGTTCTGTAACTGTGTAATGCTGTAGTGTGATAGAATACACAGGTAGGTGTTCTATTCCAAGGCATGACAGGTGTGTGTTTGGCAGTCATATCCTATGTGTTGGCATCTGTGAGTGGCTAGTTCCAGGATGTACTGAGTGTGCTTTGTTGTTTTCCTATATAGTGTCAATAAATGTCACAATCGCCCAAGAGACTGGGTTGGCAAGACATACACATACATTCGCCAATAGATCTGGTGAGTAAATGTCAGCAGCCCTAATCTTACCCTTAATACAGTCTGACCCGTGTGATGCAACAAAACACACTTGCCTTGATAGTAACACCAGTACAAAATGCAGGAGGCACATGTGGTTTCCTTTTCATTCTTGTCTAATGCTTTGATGTCACGTGGTCCGCTGTTGTGATATATATTCTATATCTACGTATGTGTGTATATGTATATGTGTGTATATATATATATATATATATATATATATATATATATATATATATATGTGTGTGTGTGTGTGTGTGTGTGTGTGTGGACATTAGCACACATAAATCTACATGATGGAATACATGTCCTATACTGCTGAATGCCTGTGCTGGATGATCTGCACGTGATCACCTCAGGTGTATGTATATCTGCCATGGCTTAGTGGTAAAGCACATCATCTGTGATGTGCAGGGTCCCGGGTTTGAGGTGTGTAGAGACGGGTTATTTTGTTGCTGGGAAGAACAAGGGACATTGAATATGGTGATAGTGAGGCGCTTTTAACCAGTTGTGTGCGATTCTGAGTGACAGTAAGCAGTGGTTATTATTTTGGAGGCTCAGTATGGATCATGTAACTATGCATTAGAAGACAATACTATGCAAATGAGGTGGAAAATAGTGAATCCCATTTATCCCCAGGGTGTGATGCAGGTCCCAAGAGTGTATGTGTATAGATAGCCGGGTGCAGGACACGAATATAGGTGAAAGCATGGGGTGGTGTCAGGCATACTGTACGTACATTGCAGCCCTGTGTCTCAGGATTGATTCTGCCTTAGCACGCCTAAGCTAGGGGTGTGTCTATACCTGCCTAGTGCAATTGGGAGGGACAACAACAGTAGGAGAGTAGTCAAGGTGAGCAAGCTGCACAAACAGGTGATAATTAGCACAATCAGCAGATTACAGGCCCGGCCCAGAACACTACGATAAAGTGAGCAAGCACCATACACATGGGTTTTTTCCACACTCTACACCACCGGTGTATACATGCGGGGAAATTTTATGAAACAATCCACCGAAATGAGAAGGGGTGCAGCAGACGACATAGACCAACATGTGCAGGAGGCTGAGGGCGGTGAGGATGTGAATGCTGCTGAACAACCCTCAGTGAGGAGACAAAGAAGACTTTACAGACCCAGGGTAACCTACTAGGGGCTACATGAGCTGGAGATAGTGGAGCACTATGGGGTGGACAGAGACCTCCTACAGCAGATTGTTGAGTTGTGCCAGCCACACCTGACACATTGAACAGGCCGAGGGAAGCCCATCTCAGTGGATACCAAGGTATATGCAGGCCTAGGTATACTAGCCACAGGTACCTCCCAAAGCACAACTGGGGATATCATGGGAATCTCACAGGCATCTGCATCCAGAGTATTCCACCAGTTCCTAGATGCCATGTCACCACATGCCAGTGAGCACATACATTTCCTCAACACACTTGAGGTGTTGGCCAGCAATATTCATCTCTTCCACCAAGTGGCAGACTACCCTGGGGTAGTGGGTGCTGTAGCCTGCATGCACGTATGCATCAAAGCACAACCCAGTGAGCAGGGTAGGGCCTACATTAATCGCAGGGGCATCCCCTCCATCAACTGCCAGGTCCTATGCGATGCCCAGGGCATTATACTGAATGTGTGTGCTGGCTGCCCTGGAAGTTATGACAATTCTGATATATGGCATCTGACGCAGCTGTACCACACCTTTGTCAATATAGACATCCCAGGTTGGGAGGGTGGCCTAATGGTTAAGGTGTTTGCCTTACAAACACAAGGTACAGGGTTTGAATCTCACAGGGGATAATTGGCTAGGCTTAAAATGGCTCACAAGGGCAGTTAGCCTAGTATGAATCTATGAACCTATGAACCCTACGGTCACCTAGTGGGGGATGCTGGGTACCCACAGGAGCCGTGGCTGATGACACCCATCAGAAATGCACACACACCTGAACAACTACGCCATAATGAGGCACACACACAGGCAAGACATATAATTGAGCATGTGTTTGGGATGCTCAGATCACGGTTCCGGTGTCTGGATACATCTGGTGGAGCCTTGCAGTATTCCCCAGCTACATGCACCCAAATTGTTATGGTATGTGCTATGCTACACATTATGATCCTGCGGAAACAGTTGCAGCAGAAACAGCATGGGGCAGGGCCACACAGCCCCCCACCAATGCCAAGGCCTGTACAGGCACAGAGAGACTCGGAGGAGGAACTACCTGAGCTGGACCCAGTAGGCGAAAGGAGGCATGCCCAGTATGACCTGGCCTTGGCAAAGAGGCAACACATAGTATATGCACTGACACAGTAGGTACCCAGGGAATGTCACCCTCTCTGACTCGCACAGACAGTAAAAGGGATGCCAAACATGACACTACCTGTGCTCAGCCATGTATAGGAAGTGCACTGTGTGCATCCGACATAGGCAGCCCTCCAGCACCATCCTCAGGTCTGGCACACCCTCAAGGTAAATCAATCAACCTACCAATTGGCAGTTGTATTAGAATGTGTTTTTACCTGTAGCTATGGTATGGATGTGAGCAAGCAAGGGAATTTGGTGGCCGAATGTTAGGGCAGGGGACAGTACACGTCCATAGTGGCACCATGACATCTGTAGCACATACCAGGGTCACAATAGTAGCCAGTAGTACACAGGGTGTCCTAACCCACTGCGGGTTATGGGCTGAACATCATGTGTGTCCATACAGCCCACACAAGTCTCAACCAGCTGGACAGGCGTAGACCAACACAGACAAATGCTGTACAATGGCCTCTGAATATGCCCAATGGATGACCCCACCCCACCCCCCACAGACACACACACAGACAGACTACAGCAGGCCAGGCAGTTGGATGTAGGTTGTGAAGGCTAGGACATATGAAATCAATATGTTGGTAATTAAAGCTGGGATCTGGAGTACACTGGTATGCCTCTAGCCAGCATATTAGGTAGGTCCACACACTTAAATGGAGTACCTGACATACCAGTACAGTAGTAGCAAAAGTGTACAACTGTCAGCTGTGCCTCCCTTCCAACGTACACATGTAACAGTCATGTGTGCCCCCCGGTGCTGTGTAGGAATATGGATACAGCTGGATGTCCCCCCACGCTGTGCAGAAATGCAGCAACAGTCAGTGCCACATGACCGATGGATACCCTGCAGATGCAACATGCCACCTGTCAGTGTACAATGCAGGGGTTGGCACCACAGTACTGACTACCTGGACATGAAACCATGTGATCCAGTTGACCATACTGGGCATGCTCAAACACATGAAGGTATGACGGTAATGTCAGTCAACAACATGTGTAACAGTCATACTGGGCATGCTCACACACTTAAACACAAGACAGCCAGGTCTGCAAACACCAGTGCTCCAGACATATCTGCTGGTACATTGCTATACTGTTGGATGACTGTGCTGTATGGTATATGTGTGGTACTATCTATTATCTGTATATTTGACATGGTATACTGGTAATTCAGATTAGCTATGTGCACAGGGTGTTACTACCAAAGGACGGTTCTTTGTTTGGGGCCAGAACAAGGCCATTGGATACAGAGTGAATAAGGCACATTGCAGCAGTTGGGAGTGGTTGTGCATGGGTTTGCGTGGTGTTAAGCACTGCTGACCTCTGGTTACAGCTTCTTATACTTGTTTAGACTCCACATTTCTTTAACAGTGCAATATTCGCATACTGGTAGCCAAACACACTTACACCCGCTCGCTCCCTCACTTGCACATGCACCGACATTGGTGCTTGCATTTGTCACTCACGCTAGGTGGGCATGATCCCTTGTGATGCCTATGACATCAGACTACATGATTACAGTATCAGGTATGGCTGACCATTAGGCGATGGCATGGCATTCGACTGTACGGAATCGGCGGCCTGTCCAGTGAGTTAATCATATTATATGCGTATTCCTCATACAATCTGCTCCCATCTGGATGATACATGGGAACCAATACACTGCAATGCAGACAAGTAAATGTGTTTTGGGAACCACATCCATCTCCCGGGTCATGCTACCGCATACCTATTATAGATTTTCCACTTTTTAAATTGGCCGAAGTGAGACTTTAGGATTAACACCTGTTCCACTTTGCGTGGGACAGTCCCTCATTAGGCGTATGTTTCATGCAAGAATAATCTAGGCATAGCAAATGTCCTGATTACAGGCCAATATTATATTCTACGTTTCTCTTATAGTTGCATGTAACGGTTATTATATAAATGACACTTCTATATGTTATGTGAAGTAGCATAAGCAACTTGACTGCTGCTAGACTAAGCTTTAATTTGTGCTAATACGTATATTTCTGTACTATGCACGGCTGTAGGTATGTTCTGACCTGGTACGTCTGACATTTCTACGGAGCAGGTCCCACTTTGGCCATTTGGAAAGGTGGCAGCCCTATAGGACCTATATGTAGAAATGTCAGATTTGGCAAGGCAACACATACCCACAGCCAGTAGAAAATTGATTACTTCAATGGTTTGCATAAGTAAAGGTTATTCTTGTAGCATTATAGTTGCTAATACTGTTTCCTATAACATCTAGGTGTTTCAGATACAACAAAATTGTTTTATGCAACCACTACAGACAATATATGGATTCTTTGCCCAAAATCACAGGCCATGTGCCATAATAACATTCATTTTGCAGGACACAACTGCCCAGAGGGGAGTGTCCCTCACAAAGGCGAACAGGTGGTAACCCCAGACTATTATGCAATCTACCTAAGGTAGTCGGCAGAATATGCGCTTTCCATCACTAGCAGACCTTACATACGAATGGGGGAGAATGAACAATCAGGGACACTGCATAACACCCTCAGGGACACATTTAGATGATTGGTTCTACTAAGCTGACACATTGACAGTCACAGGGCATATGTATTCATTCACATTTGTCGAGGTACATGTTGTTTATGACTCATACATGTTGTCATTAGTC